>NC_059215.1:61696579-61864079 GCF_020615455.1 Coregonus clupeaformis | reverse complement strand
TAACCCCTCCTTTATGTTTTCCTCTCTCTCTCTCTCTCTCTCTCTCTGGGGAGGGGTGTCATGGTTGGCTTGACTCTAATGGAGGAACTCTCCTGTTCACCTCAATGTAAAAGTATTTCATTCTCCTCTCTCTCTCTCTCTCTCTCTCTCTCTCTCGCTCTCTCTCTCTCTCTCTCTGTCGCTCTCTCTCTCTGTCGCTCTCTCTCTCTCTCTGTCGCTCTCTCTCTCTCTCTCTGTCGCTCTCTCTCTCTCTCTGTCGCTCTCTCTCTCTCTCTGTCGCTCTCTCTCTCTCTCTCTCTGTCGCTCTCTCTCTCTCTCTCTCTGGCTCTGTCTCTGGCTGTCTTCTCTTGCTTATTAACTGATAATGAGCATTAGTCAACCACCAACACACCCCTCCTTCCCCAAATTCTAGCTGAGCAAATCACACACACACACACACCTCAGAGATACTGGGACAGAGCATGAAACATGTCTCTCTCTCTCTCTAACACACACACACGATCTTAGCAAGTTAGATCAACTCAACGTGGGAAAAAAATAAGATTTATGTGCTTTCTTGATAATATTTTTTATGAACCTTTGCGATGTAATTAAATCACAGGAGGTAACAGGAGTATCTTAGGCCCTATGGTAACAGGAGTATCTTAGGCTCTATGGTAACAGGAGTATCTTAGGCCCTATGGTAACAGGAGTATCTTAGGCCCTATGGTAACAGGAGTATCTTAGGCCCTATGGTAACAGGAGTATCTTAGGTCCTATGGCAACAGGAGTATCTTAGGCCCTATGGTAACAACAGTATCTTAGGCCCTATGGTAACAGGAGTATATTAGGCCCTATGGTAACAGGAGTATCTTAGGCCCTATGGTAACAGGAGTATCTTAGGTCCTATGGTAACAGGGGTATCTTAGGTCCTATGGTAACAGGAGTATATTAGGCCCTATGGTAACAGGAGTATCTTAGGCCCTATGGTAACAGGAGTATCTTGGGCCCTATGGTAACAGGAGTATCTTAGGTCCTATGGTAACAGGAGGATCTTAGGCCCTATGTTAACAGGAGTATATTAGGTCCTATGGTAACAGGAGTATCTTAGGTCCTATGGTAACAGGAGTATCTTAGGTCCTATGGTAACAGGAGTATCTTAGGCCCTATGGTAACAGGAGTATCTTAGGCCCTATGGTAACAGGAGTATCTTAGGCCCTATGGTAACAGGAGTATCTTAGGTCCTATGGTAACAGGAGTATCTTAGGCCCTATGGTAACAGGAGTATCTTAGGCCCTATGGTAACAGGCAGTCCGGAATATCTATGGTAACAGGCAGTTCAGAGTATTTATGGTAACAGGCAGTCTGGAATATCTATGGTAACAGGCAGTCCGGAGTATCTATGGTAACAGGCAGTCCGGGGTATCTATGGTAAAAGGCAGTTTGGAGTATCTATGGTAACAGGCAAAGCAACTACTATCCAAATCCATCAGAGCAAAGAAAGGTAAATGAGTCAAAAACTGCGAACTGGACACACACCTGTTTATGGGATTTTCAAATGGTCTGTTCTTTCCTTTTCATATTCAGTTTTTGTCCTATCATCCTTGAATCAGATGGATATGGGTTTAAAGGCCATGGAATATACCCTTTCACTCTGTATGCTATGGCCTCATCTCAGATGGCACCCGGTTCCCTATAAAGTGCACTACTTTCGACCAGACTCCAATGGGCTGTATAGGAAATAAGGTGTCATTTGGGATACAGCCTGTCCACAGAGTGGCGTCACTGGGTCTAAGAATGTCACTTTATTTGCAGTCAGCGTCCAAATCAGCTCAGCAGTGTTGTTAGGACAACAGAACGGTGTTCCCCCGGTAGGTTCCACTTTAAAAGCCCCTCTCTTTCTCATTCACTGGCGGCTGCCTTGTGGTCTACACACGCCTTGCAACCGGTTGGGCTGCCTTGTGGTCTACACACGCCTTGCAACCGGTTGGGCTGCCTTGTGGTCTACACACGCCTTGCAACCGGTTGGGCTGCCTTGTGGTCTACACACGCCTTGCAACCGGTTGGGCTGCCTTGTGGTCTACACACGCCTTGCAACCGGTTGGGCTGCCTTGTGGTCTACACACGCCTTGCAACCGGTTGGGCTGCCTTGTGGTCTACACACGCCTTGCAACCGGTTGGTGTTTGTCTGTTAGGTTTGACTACTTTACTCAAGGCTCTTTATCTGGTTGATTCATACCATTCACAAGGCACTTCCTGTATATAATGCAAACAAGAAAGTAGCATTTTCAACATTCAAAGTGAATAGAAACAGAGAAATGACATTCATAGTGCTTCCCAGAACGAAAGATGAGGCCCCTTTTATAGTCAATATGATTTATTTGTCAATACTGCTTCAGAGCAAGCAATGACAACGTGTTACTTCTGGGAAAAATGAAGTATGTGTATTTTGATACACACAGATTCTATTCACTTTGACCACATAGAAAACATATTCCTCTGACTGAAATATGCTGTTATTAGCATAGATATAGGATGAATTCTAGTTCTGTGGTAATTAGCAGTAAAATAATAGGCTTATATCAACATGGGAATAGAGTTTAATGAGGCACTTTGAAAGGCTGAGAAAATAGATTTAAACAACAATAAATGTTCCGAAAATATAATAAGCATCGTCACTGTAACTCATCCCCTCTGAACACAATACAGCAACAACCACCACATTGATCAGTACAGTCACATGTAAACAGAGTCTGGCTCACCATGAGGGTCTGGCAACATTTCTCACATTACTAATTCAACATAACCAATCATGGTTTACACCCTTGTCATTAACTGCATCATAAATGGCTTCTATAGGGCCAGAGTTGCTGTAGAAGGAAAGTGAACCATTACTTCCATTGGAAGTAGTCTATAGTAATTATTTGACAGTTATTGAGCCGAGCAAACAGTCTCAGAGGTACCGATACGTTTACATGAATGCACCGGAGATCTCTGCTCTAGTATGCGTAGTTATACAGGCAAACCTGAGCCCATTACATATTTACATTTACATTTTAGTCATTTAGCAGACGCTCTTATCCAGAGCGACTTACATTTACATATGTCAAATACTTGAGATGCACTTGATTTAGGCCCCGTGTAGCTCAGTTGGTAGACCATGGCGCTTGCAACGCCAGGGTTGTGGGTTCGATTCCCACGGGGTGCCAGTATGAAAAAAAAATGTATGCACTCACTAACTGTAAGTTGCTCTGGATAAGAGCGTCTGCTAAATGACTAAAATGTAAATTTAGTTTGCCTGGTACACAGGCACCAATGGACTAATCCCAAAAGTGCAAACTCCAAGGGAAATCAAGCGCACCTCAAATATCTTCAAGAATCTAACTCGGGTCAGGCCCCGTATTTACAAAGCAGTTTTGCCCTTTTAAATCATGATGAATAAGAGGTTGGAGCTGATCCTAGATTAGTATTCCTCCTCTGATAGGCTTTGTGGATATGGGCCCTGATCCTGGGTGTTTATCAGAGGGATGTTGTCTTCAATCTCTTATGGCAATACGTTTCATGGCTGCGGCTTCTCATTAGATAATACACTGACATTAGGGCCTGGTCGTCATAACGCCTATCAGAATACGAGTGCTTATCAAGGATCAGATCCTCCCTGTAATCTTTTTCAATATGATCTAAAAAGGCAAAACTGATCAGAGATCAGCACTCTTACGCTGTGAGACGCTTTATGAATACTGGCCCAGACATTCACACATACAGCAAGTCTCCATCACATCTGTCCATCTCCATATTGACAGGGGATGTATGTTGTGTTCACCACATCTCCATATTGACAGGGGACGTACGTTGTGTTCACCACATCTCCATGTTGACAGGGGACGTACGTTGTGTTCACCACATCTCCATATTGACAGGGGACGTACGTTGTGTTCACCACATCTCCATATTGACAGGGGACGTACGTTGTGTTCACCACATCTCCATATTGACAGGGGACGTATGTTGTGTTCACCACATCTCCATATTGACAGGGGACGTACGTTGTGTTCACCACATCTCCATATTGACAGGGGACGTACGTTATGTTCACCACATCTCCATATTGACAGGGGACGTACGTTGTGTTCACCACATCTCCATATTGACAGGGGACGTACGTTGTGTTCACCACATCTCCATATTGACAGGGGACGTATGTTGAGTTCACCACATCTCCATATTGACAGGGGACGTATGTTGTGTTCACCTTCCAGTTCTATCCCTGTATTTGGGATTCATTGTAGTTCACACAGTCCATACTGCAAAGCATTGTCCTGCTGCTACGTCGTATTATAATACTCCTCATCACCGCTACATGGCTCTGACTTGATCTCATCTGCTGTGAGTTGGAGGTAGTTCTGTCCCTGACCTGTGGTCCTGGTACACACGTACCACTCCTTAATGTTGGACACCGCCGGAGGCAGCGAGAGCCTAGAAGATGAGCAGTTAGTCCGCGAAGCTACATAATCCCGGGAACTACGTTTCCCAAGAATCCCTGTGAATGACAGGTCTATGGGTTCCGAGGTAGGAGAGGACTTGAGTGCGTTGAGGTGGATCTTCATGTGTTTTCTGAGGGAGCTGGGGTGTGTGTAGGACTTGAAGCAGCCGTGGGCCTTGCAGTCGTACGGTTTGGCGCTGGTGTGGACCTGCGAGTGCTTCTTACGGTCACTGCTGTTGGCAAATTTCCGCAGGCAGCCGGTGAACTCACATTGAAATGGCTTCTCACCTAGAAAAAGAGGTGAAGATATTATGGGGAGGAAATAGAATGTCACATGATATCAGTCACAAGACTAAACATCTTCAACACAACATACAAGGTCCACCCTACTGTTTTTACCATGCACCATCTGTCAGCTTGGAGTTGGTGGAGCTGCGTGAAATATGGCAAACAGTGTCACTTCACTGATTGAGAACAACATCCCTTTCTACAGCTTGCTTCACTGGCTCTCCTTTAAGGTCCTTTGCTTCTTGTCAATGGGCAAACCCCACCACACAATGTAACCTGCTACTCCACAATCAGGCTACTTCCTGAATAGGACTGTGTGTGGAAGATGTCAACATGATGACGTGCTCTGCATGTCTGGCAAGCAGTGACTGACCTACTGTATATCATCAGAAATGTTGTCCAATTGTTTAGCTTTAGTATAGGCCCAATGACGCTATGTAGAATAACATAACCTTTCACTATGGCCTGAAGGAGACGAAAAGGTAGGTTCTTTTTTGGCATTCCCAGTGTCCTTTATGGAACATAATCTACATACCTGTGTGCGTGCGCGTGTGAATCTTGAGGTTTTCCGACCGAGCGAACACTTTCCCGCAGTCTGGGAAAGTACAGGAGAATGGTTTCTCCCCAGTGTGTACCCTGATGTGGTTTATCAGTTTATATTTGGCTTTAAACGCCTTTCCTTCTCTCAGGCATTCTTCCCACATACAAACATGGCTCAGGGGCTCGAGCCCAGCGACGTGCTCGGTGCTTACGTGGTCCACCAGCTCGTGCATGGAGCTGAAAGTTTGGTCGCATATCCTTTGTTTTGAAGTTCGGTCACGGTGCTCGTGGTCCGTCCATTTGCAGACCAGCTCGGGCTTTATAGGCCTGTTGTTGTTGTTGTTGGAGTATTCCGCATAGGCGCCGGTGGAGGCAGCGCGCGGCGGAGGAGAAGCGATGTATGAGGCCATGGAATTGTTATTGCGGAGCAGAGAGTGGCCATTGTGGCGATGGCGACCACCCGGCCGCTGCATGGTAGTAGAGACGGGCCTCGAGCTGGCTGCCTTACCGTTCTCCGTCCTTTATGCTTCCTGTAGCTGTAGACAGAAACCGCGCTGATTTGGGGAAACCACGTGGATCTTAACGCGGTCCGCCCAGGTTTTGGACTACTGAGGGGCATGAAGCATATTCTGTAAATTGGCCGTAAACCCGGTTAGAACCAGGTGGTCCGTCCCCCCATAGCTGTAAGAAAAACTCGCAGATCTATGGCTGTATCCCAATGTTGTAAAATGGCGTCCTCTCTTCATCTCCTCTTCCTCAGCTCAGGCGGCACTGATCTGAAAAACACAAGAAAGCAATATGGCGGATGAAGGGGATTTCTTTCCTCACTCCAGTCTTTTCAGATCAGTGGAGACGAAGGAAAGGAGATGAGAATATACTCTGAATTATTGAGATGCGCCCCCAGTGGTAAGCATGAGGACGCTTGCCAAGTGAACATCTGTGGCATCTACAGGCCGGGCCCACATATGCATATCTCAATGCCCTCTATAGCCTATCATGAGAAGCCAGGCCTACTTCAAATGGAATCAATGTTGGCTGATGGATTTTTTTCTCCCCCGATTAACAAAAATAAACGTTGTTTTCTTTTGCCACGTTTGGTTTTGTTATAGCCTATATCTTTTCCTTGGACATTTGTCACATAATTGAATTGACAATAGAATATCAAATATTTCCTTTGCAGAATATCCACTTTTCATTCTTTATATGGTTTTACACATTCAGTGGACAGTGAGCATCATGGGATGCCATGTTATGTTCCAAAATTAAAGTATCTTGAAGATTCTGCTAATAATTTGGAATCAGATTTCAAACATTTCCAATGTTATTTTGGTCCAAAAACGGTTTTCTTGTATTTTCCTCTGAGCCTCTAACAGGGCAGGGTTAATGTTTTATGTGTCCATAGAGACACTTCATTCTCTCAGACTGAAAGGTTCTTTTTTTCCCTCCAACCGCAGAGCTGCAGGGCTGCCTTTGAACTTGACTCACTCCTGTGGTGTTGCCAGCAGGACAAAGAGGTAGTGCCGTGCTTAACTGTAACCATGGAGCAATGTAACTTTTTGGGGTCGTTTTTCTCCTTGCTGTAAGTCCATCTTATTCACTTGAAACATAAATATCCTTGGGGTTTTTATTTAGGCCTAACGAAATTGTATGGCTGAGGTGCATCAGTTAAAACAGATTTGACCTTTGATCTGCCATAACATGTGGTTAGCTTGCAAAATGTATTAAACGCTTGTGTGTGTGTGAGTGAAAATATATACTTTCCACACAACTGAATACATATTTTTTTCATATCACTATTCAGCATGCAAGCAACGTAAATGAAGTGACTAGTTTAAGTTTCAAGATTTCACCTAAAATGAGTAATTTTCCCGTTAAGACTTTCCATAGTAATAGAACATGGGCGGAGCAAGCATCGATTAGTCACGAGATGCTTGCCTTTAATTGGTGGAATGACTGGGATCGATTAGCTGCTGTGGCAAATCAGAGTGCGTTTGGGGAACACCCGGGGTTCTGTAAAAAGGGGAGGTAAGAAGTGCCCATTGAAGACCCTGGGATAAGCATTTTCACGTTGTAGGGAACAGTCATACTTACAAACAGCATTCTGAAGATACACCACGGAGCCACAAGACCTTTATTAATTCCCGGTACATTCCTGTTGAGACTCCTGCAAAACTATCCATTCATAGCTTGCAGGCGTTTTTGCTCCTTAGGGTGCTTAGGAATTCTCTGGCTTATGTTTTGCAGCAAGATATTGAGTCCTCATTTGAGAATGAAACATATTTTTATTTAGAGCTTTTGGACACTTCTTCAACCGCTTTCTACGCACGCGTACAGTTCAAATATTTACTTTGCGTATCGTTCCATTCATCGAGCCCAGGCTCGTGCTGTGATGCTGTTGGAGGGAGGTCACCAGCACTCAGGCACAGGGGTCAGTGCGAGCGCGTTCCAAAGGCACCACTCAGTGCATTCACCAGCCGAGATGCAGGAGAGAGACCCCAGCTTTATGGAGTCGGTCCACATCGCCACCCAGGGACCCGGGTATGGCCCATCCTACGCCAACTCCACACGGGACTTTATCATGCGCAACCGGGGATTCGGAGACTCTTCCCCTGCCAGCGATCAGCACTCTCTCCTCAGGACTATGGCTGGGTCCCTCCATCACTCACACGTCGAGGGCCAGGGGCATGGACACCTCCTCTTTCCCGGGATGCACGACCAGCACCACGGCTCTGCTAACGTGCTGGGCGGCCGGCTGGGACTACCAGGGGAGGTGTTCGGTAGAGCGGACCAGTATCACCATGTTTCCGGCCCAAGGAGCGACCCTTACGGCCAATATGGGGCCATGGGTCTCAACATGGGCATGGCAGCTCACCACCATCATCACCCAGCCGCGTTCTTCCGCTTCATGCGGCAGCAGTGCATCAAACAAGAGTTGATCTGCAAGTGGATAGACCCGGACCAGCCCGGAGGGGCGAGCCGGTGCTGTGGCAAGACCTACGGCACCATGCACGAGCTGGTTACGCACGTCTCCGTGGAGCACGTCGGTGGGCCCGAGCAGAGTAGCCACACCTGCTTCTGGGAAGAGTGCCCGCGCGAGAACAAATCGTTCAAGGCCAAATACAAGCTGGTGAATCATATTCGGGTGCACACTGGAGAGAAGCCTTTCCCGTGCCCGTTCCCCGGATGCAGCAAGGTCTTTGCGCGCTCGGAGAACTTGAAGATACACAAGAGGACGCACACAGGTAATTCCAAAAGAAATATGTCTGCAGGTTGAATATCTCATGGATATAAACTTCTGTTTTAGATATCTGATTGAGTTTTATATGGAGTGAGGTTATTTAGAAAGTTTATAGGCAAATGGCCTTAAAAAATTATGCATAACTCTCCCATGTTTTATTTGGTGATGTGCTTTGGGTTTTATCTGCAGGGCCTATAACTAAATTGTATCAGATATTTTGAGAACAACTGTGACTGTATTTATACCAACAAACATATTTAAATTCCTCATTTTGTTCTCTTCCAGGGGAGAAACCGTTCATGTGTGATTTCTTCGGCTGCGACAGACGCTTCGCAAACAGCAGTGACCGCAAAAAACACCTGCACGTTCACACGTCTGACAAGCCCTATCTGTGCAAGATGTGTGACAAGTCCTACACACACCCCAGCTCTCTGAGAAAACATATGAAGGTCCATTTTCTCTCATTACCAAAATATGCTTCTCCTGGACACCTTTGTTCGGTGACAAAAGTGTGGAAACCTTTGTGTCGAAATTGTGGTCATTTTTGAGAGAGAGTGTTTTTTGACGGATTTGTTTTTATTTCTTTCAGGTGCATGATTCTCTGTCAGTAGCAGACACGTCGCCCCGAGCCAGCAGCGGGTATGAGTCCTCGACGCCCCCGGGTTTAGTGTCCCCTGCCTCGGAGACCCAGAGCAACATGTCCCCGGACTCTGCGGTCCTCAGTAGCGGACACAGCAACCTCTCGTCCAACTTCAGTGAGTGGTATGTCTGAGGAGGACCACACTCAAGAGTAACGGGAAAACGACCGCAAAAAAATGAAGCAAAACGACAATGAGCATCTGACTGGCCTAAATGGACGCTTTACGCGCGATTGAAATATGACTCAAGAACGTTGCACTAAAACATTGGAAGCCAAAGAAGAAAATGTCTGATGTCAAAAAACGTTATTTCTTTCGTTGGTTGTTGAATTATCAGTATTATGATTCTCATATCAGTCTTTCGCTGTCATTTTGGGGGCGGTTATTTTTGTAGTTGATTGGGAGTTTGTGATTTGACCATGAAATATTTTAAAGTATTTTAAATAAGTGCCAAAGTTAACCTCAGTTTAATTGTGCACAATTATTTTATTGGAAACAAGTTTTTGTTGAAGTTAACGGGATTTGGGGGGTATGACTTGAAAAGGTTGAATATTCGTTGTCCTCCATGAACGACCTCTTGAGATGCCTATAGTTGAGACATAATTTATATAAAAAGAAAACTGCTGTGTTACTTTGCTGTAATTCTGTTTCCAAACGTGTTAATAAAATGAATCTGATTTTTAAAATGCCTGTCTACGTTCCTTTTTTAATTCGTGGCGCTCTGTGAATGTGGTGCATTAAAACACAGGTCATTTTGAATGGCGGCTCCTTGCACCAACAAGTATGATATGGAATTTATATACAAGTGTAAATTGTATATGTACACATTATTGATTATATATGATAAATTATCATGGATCTTTTCAGAATCATCAATTATTTCTTATTTATTTGGAGCTCCAATAGGATTTTTAAAATTCTTACTTAATCCTTAATATGGCAGGACAACTTGGATTGATCACCACAAATTATTGTTTATGAGAAATACAACTTGTTTTGTTATTTCATATTTTTTTTTAATGGTCATTGAAATGAGACCCCTTTAGTTTATTAATTCGACCATTTTAAAAATAAGCACACGAGTAAAATCATCGAGGATAACAAAGTCTGGAGCTGTGTTCGGATTCCCATACTAACATACTGTATACTACATACTCGATTTACGTCACAAATAGTGCGGTTAGTATGAGTATTCGAACACGGCTCGGGTCTTTTTTCCATTGTGGTCCTGTTGTGACGAGATGGCTAGGCAAGACCGGCAACACGGTTGGACACAGTATGGCAGCGAGATACAACAAAAACATACAAACATTTATTTAATTATTGCAGTTACATCGTAAGTGACATTTATATGGGCACAGAAGACATGACAGTTTTTAACCTTCTTTTTAAAGCTGCCCAGAGAGGACGTCGTTTTTATGGGCAGAGGCAACTCATCCCACTGTGAGGCTCCTTCTACAAGAAAGTACCTCTCTCAGCATTACTCCTGAACCTGTAGAAGCACACATTAGCAACACCTGATCTGGAGCTGTGGGTGTGTGCATCCCTAACATGGGGAAAGACAACAGTCAGTTATTTGGCCGCAGAACCATACATAATACTGTAAACCAGACCCAGTCATTTTTGACAGGTTGGAATTTACAAGGCCTGCTACATTCTGTTTTTATACCTGTCATTGCAGTGGACAATACCGAGAAAGAATAGACAGCAGGAAAGAACGGTAAAAGAGTTGGAGAAAGAAGCCTATAGGCTACCCCAAATAAATGCACTGTTGGTTAAGGGCTGTAAGTAAGCATTTCACTGTAATGTCTGCACCTGTTGTATTCGGCGCATGTGGCCAATACAATTTGATTTGATTTGATTGGAATAAACCCGGAAATAGACCCAATTGCATCATTTCAGTTTTTATAGATTTTGTCCCCATTTCCAGATAATAATGAAGATACATTGATATTGTGCGTGACTGTATTCTACTGAATGTATGACACTAAAATTACATTTAGAAAATATAGAATTTTGTAATGGATTTCTTCTAGGCTTATCACTGTAAAAGTTCACAAATTCCACATTTCACTAGAGGCCCACTATGTTGATAATATTCAACATAATTGTTGTTCGTATCATTTGAAAAGGTAAGAAAACAGGTGAGAAAATAGATGGACACAGAAGTAAGACGACACTTACATTATAAAAGTAGGTTACTGTATGATCAATTACAGCTAAATACAGTGGAACAAATGTAATCCCTCAAACTCTACGGATGTACGTACGTACGTCTACGTACGATAAGTCGATTTGATTGGAAGACGGAGCATACGCCCCTATCAACGTCACTCCCTCACCCCGACAGACATGGCGGCGTACATGATCACTCCAACCCTGCAAAGAGTTTTGCTTGCTGCTAAGGTGAGCTGTCAGTTATTGCAACCTTACTCTTGTAGCTAGTTATTTCAAATTCACGAAGAGCTCTTGCAATACCGAAACACCCGAAAATCGATGCTTTTACTGCAAGTTTCTAGCACAACACAATCGGATGTCTGTTCGCTAGCAAGTCCGTCTCATTCACAAACCTTCACTCCAGCCGTCTCTCTTCTTTGGTAGTTTGTAAGATGTAAGCATTCCCTACTCTATCTGACATTTCAGTATTGTATTTCGTGGTGTTAATGTTTGTTATATTCGTATTAGAGAATGAATAGCTTCGTCCATTCCTCCTCTGTCAATGTCAAAGCGTCCAAACCGTTAGCATCTTGCTAATAAGTCACACTTCATAACACAAGCCTGAACTGGTTGAACTTTCACCACATGACTAAATGTAGCTGTCTTTGAATGAAAAACTGTCCTTGAATGTAACGTTGTGACCTGAACAGCTATCGTATATCGGGATATGACTTCTTTCCAGCTCAGCAATTCTGGCCGCTATTGGTGTAATAGAAACAAGACAGCTGCCATCACGTTTAACCTTCAGCTCTTTGTGATGTGCGGCATTTGCCCATTATAAAGAATAGCGAAGAGTGGTGTTTCTGATGTTTGAGTGTGGTACTATAACGTTCATGTTTCTGAAATGTTTCCCTGCAGCATGCCTCTTTCCAGTCCAGATGCTGTGTGGTGTCCAGTCGAGTACAGTACTCCACTGTTTATGATGCCAATGAGAAGGTAACATATTACTTACTTACTTACTGGGCGCAGGGCTGTCACAATGATGCATGGAAGGATAGGAGCCTTGTTCCCTCATTTTTTGGGGCACTTAGCACATTTCAGGTCTTGTGAGCGGAAAGTTGTGAGAATTTTGTGCAACTTCCGGCGAGCGTTTACAGTGAACAAAGGCTTTACCCTTACAGTTTTAGACAGTAGCCAACAGGTTATTGTGGCTATTTGAGCATAATGTAGGCCTACCAACAAAACCAATGGAGCAAATCCCAAAACATTTTCACATGGAAATAGCTTTTGATTTCTATGATATAGCCTACAGTAGCCTATATGTGGTGTTCAATGCAGGCCTACATTGCATGAGACTTTTGAAAAGGTTTTTACATTATGAAGGGATTGACATTAATTCTTGATTTTTTTTTACTTGGTTTGTAACACCATGGGCCAAATAGGTGACTGTAAATTGCATTTTATTGTGTTGTATGATGCAAGAAACCAATTTACAAAATAATATTAATTATTATTACCATACAGATAATTAGACAATGTAGGCTACCCCTCTGCCTATTGTCTTATTTGCATATTCAAGCCTGTCTCAAAATACAACACTGCCTCTTTAATTAAGACATAAGCTTATTATCTGACTGGCTTTTCAAAGACAGCTTGAAATGTAGCCTACACGTTTTGGTCTCTTGTAGGAAGCAGTAATTCCCCATTGCTGACCTATACTTATGTATAACTGGGCTAATAACTCGCTAACTAGCAAAGAATATCAACAAATGTGCAGACGCGCGGCTCTGATATGAACTGATCTGAAAAGCGCATTCACTGGCAGGTGATTGAAAGACGGCTCGTGGGCTACCCCCCGCCAATAGAATTCTACTCCGTTGTGCTCTGGCTCTGCCTACAACAAAACCACAGACTCAATCTTGCAAAGTTAGATTTGTTTTGGCTTGTTGCATTGAAAAGGGGCTGATATAATGTTGATTCGAACACAGACATTTTTTTAAAAAATCTATATAGGGCAAACTAATGGGGTGAAGTTCAATCTCTTGCGTCTCTGCGCGGCATGGCAGTCCTGGAGGAGGAGGAGGAGGTACTCGGCCTTGCTGCACGCGCTCAGTTTAGAGGGAACATTGGATAGTAGTAGTTCTGTATGGCTCACTGGGGGCAGGGCTGTCACATGATGCAAGGAAGGATATGAGTAGTTCTGTATGGAAATTAAAAACAGTACTTTGTGTTGACAAACCTCTGATTTAATACAGTACTTTGTGTTGACAAACCTCTGATTAAATACAGTACTTTGTGTTGACAAACCTCTGATTAAATACAGTACTTTGTGTTGACAAACCTTTGAAAGCCATGACATGAACCTGAGTAACACAGAATATATTTATTTGTTGCTTAAAGAGTATATGCTTTCTCTCTCTGTCTCTCTAAATGTTATAAGGGGAAACCTTCATTTCCCTCAATCCCCAATATAAACAACATGTCACATCCTCCTAGCTTTGGTCTTTGATCTTCAAACCACCATGCCAACCTTGCCTCTGGCCATAGTGTTTAGCAGTAGGACAGGCAGGGGGTTGAGCTGTGAGTGGGGAGGGGAGGGGAGGGGAGGGGAGGAGGGGATAGAGGAAAGACGCTCAGAGTTTAATAAGGTGTTCAGACCAGAGGAACGGAAAGACTGACAGAACCAGACGCTTTCACTTACTGTGTTCCTACGTGTTTACTGGTACACACACACACACAGGAGCAAATTATTTGTTGTGACAACGACTTCCCAAACTAATCTCTTTTTTCCCTTTCACCTTACTAGACCTTTGATAAGATCCTTATTGCAAACAGAGGAGAGATCGCCTGCAGGGTAAGACTGTTCGCTATGTTAACTAACCAACACTGGCTCTCTGGTTAAAAGACAGAGACAGGATGAAAGCCCTCATAAGCTACACTATGTTACATCTTTCGACTGCGCCTATTGCAGATCGTAAACATTAAAGCCAATTATTATTGATGTATTGAATAAAAGTTGATAACATGTCTTCTTTGCCTCTGGCAGGTGATGAAAACATGTAAGAAGATGGGCATCAAAACAGTGGCGGTGCACAGTGACGTTGACGCCAGCGCGGTAAGTCTGTCTGGCCTGTAGAGTTGGTGTATATAGGGGATGTTGATGCCAGCGCGGTAAGTCTGTCTGGCCTGTAGAGTTGGTGTATATAGGGGATGTTGATGCCAGCTTGGTAAGTCTGTCTGGCCTGTAGAGTTGGTGTATATAGGGGATGTTGATGCCAGCTCGGTAAGTCTGTCTGGCCTGTAGAGTTGGTGTATATAGGGGATGTTGATGCCAGCTTGGTAAGTCTGTCTGGCCTGTAGAGTTGGTGTATATAGGGGATGTTGATGCCAGCTTGGTAAGTCTGTCTGGCCTGTAGAGTTGGTGTATATAGGGGATGTTGATGCCAGCGTGGTAAGTCTGTCTGGCCTGTAGAGTTGGTGTGTATAGGGGATGTTGATGCCAGCGTGGTAAGTCTGTCTGGCCTGTAGAGTTGGTGTATATAGGGGATGTTGATGCCAGCGTGGTAAGTCTGTCTGGCCTGTAGAGTTGGTGTATATAGGGGATGTTGATGCCAGCGTGGTAAGTCTGTCTGGCCTGTAGAGTTGGTGTATATAGGGGATGTTGATGCCGGCGCGGTAAGTCTGTCTGGGCTGTAGAGTTGGTGTATATAGGGGATGTTGATGCCAGCGTGGTAAGTCTGTCTGGCCTGTAGAGTTGGTGTATATAGGAGATGTTGACGCCAGCGTGGTAAGTCTGTCTGGCCTGTAGAGTTGGTGTGTATAGGTGCTATGCAAATGAAGATCTTATTTCAGTTAGGGATAAATAAGGGCTTGATCATGACATTGAATTAATTTAGGAGACTTTTATTACATTTTACATTTACGTCATTTAGCAGACGCTCTTATCCAGCGCGACTTACAAATGGATGTCCCGTTATAAAGTAGATGGATCTCCATTACTCCCCTGGTGTGTTATATTGACCCCATACAGCCAGAGGTATTGTGGTGTGTTATATTGACCCCATAGAGCCAGAGGTATTGTGGTGTGTTATATTGACCCCATAGAGCCAGAGGTATTGTGGTGTGTTATATTGACCCCATACAGCCAGAGGTATTGTGGTGTGTTATATTGACCCCATAGAGCCAGAGGTATTGTGGTGTGTTATATTGACCCCATAGAGCCAGAGGTATTGTGGTGTGTTATATTGACCCCATACAGCCAGAGGTATTGTGGTGTGTTATATTGACCCCATAGAGCCAGAGGTATTGTGGTGTGTTATATTGACCCCATACAGCCAGAGGTATTGTGGTGTGTTATATTGACCCCATACAGCCAGAGGTATTGTGGTGTGTTATATTGACCCCATACAGCCAGAGGTATTGTGGTGTGTTATATTGACCCCATACAGCCAGAGGTATTGTGGTGTGTTATATTGACCCCATAGAGCCAGAGATATTGTGGTGTGTTATATTGACCCCATACAGCCAGAGGTATTGTGGTGTGTTATATTGACCCCATACAGCCAGAGGTATTGTGGTGTGTTATTGACCCCATACAGCCAGAGGTATTGTGGTGTGTTATTGACCCCACACAGCCAGAGGTATTGTTTTGTGTTATATTGACCCCATACAGCCAGAGGTATTGTGGTGTGCTAAATGAGAAGGTAGGTTGTATTTAAAGGCTGTATAAATCACATAGTAGGCCTTTAACTGGGTGTAATATTGACATCCCAGCACCAAGCCTCTCTTTTGGGCAGACAGGCGGGTAGACACGGTTGTTTATTGGGCTCCTCTAGTCGCCAAGGTGACAAACATTCCGAAACGTTGACCATGACTCAAGGGGTAAATGGGGGACTGTTGACTACCCACCAAAATGTCCTCCGGAGTCCCTACAGTGGATGTTAATGTTAATACTGTTGTATGTCCCGTGTAGCTCAGTTGGTAGAGCATGGTGCTTGCAACGCCAGGGTTGTGGGTTCGATTCCCATGGGGGACCAGTATGAAAATGTATGCATTCACTAACTGTAAGTCGCTCTGGATAAGAGCGTCTGCTAAATGACTAAAATGTAAATGTATGTCAATGGACCAGCTGTATATCAATGTAATGGACCAAGTACGGCCCGTAAGATGGACCAGGTGTATGTCAATGTAATGGACCAAGTACGGCCCGTAAAATGGACCAGGTGTATGTCAATGTAATGGACCAAGTACGGCCTGTAAAATGGACCAGGTGTATGTCAATGTAATGGACCAAGTACGGCCTGTAAGATGGACCAGGTAATAGTGAAGTCCCATTGACCTGTGGATGTGTTGTACAGGTTTTTAAGTGTTGTTTAGGTGTGTAGAGCAGACATGATGCCTCCCTTAGCACTTCTTTGTTAAGAGACGCAGGGAACCAACTGGCCTATAACCCCCTTCCCTCCCCCCGACCCCCACACACACACACACTCTCTCCTTCTGCCACCTTGTTGATCCAGATGTTGATGTTAATCCCGTGGAATGTGTCCTGGTGGTGACAGTGTCTGTCACTCAATCTGCTGAGGGTCTGGCTCCATGGGGGGGTGTTGGGGCGATGCTGGTGATGTGAGATTTAGAAGATAATATGGCCGCCTGGCCTTGATGTTGTGTCTTCAAAACATCACACTCACCCAATGAAGAATTCCTTCCGTTTTACAGCTTCTTTAACTTAACAGACAACGTCTGTGTCAGATGAATGTACCACAGTTGGTGCTTTGGACAGTTTGTCCTCTTGAATATTTCTGTCTAAAGTTATTTAAAATGATGCTACAGAGGTTTTGTACAATTTCAGCCAGTAGTGCTCAATAGCCAAAACGGGTCACTGAAAATTGGGCACAACGTCATCCATTTAGTGTAATATGTTAGGTCCTGCAAAAAAACCAAAATGTCTCCTGTAATTCATATATGTTACGAATTCCAATTCGTACAATATGTTAAGAATTTGTAAGTGCTTAAGATCCCGTTCAACCTGCAGCACCTGCAGTGCCATTTGGTAGCAGTGTCTGCAGTGCCATTTGGTAGCAGTGTCTGCAGTGCCATTTGGTAGCAGTGCCAGTGTCTGCAGTGCCGTTTGGTAGCAGTGCCAGTGCCATTTGGTTGCAGTGCCATTTGGTTGCAGTGCCATTTGGTTGCAGTGCCATTTGGTTGCAGTGCCAGTGTACCATATGATTGATGCTTTGGCTTCCTCTTTTCATCTTTAATATTGTTGTTTCTCTCTGTGCCGATCCAGGTCCTATTTCCTTGATTCTCTGTGCCGATCCAGGTCCTATTTCCTTGATTCTCTGTGCCGATGCAGGTCCTATTTCCTTGATTCTCTGTGCGCGTTGCAGGTCCTATTTCCTTGATTCTCTGTGCCGATGCAGGTCGTATTTCCTTGATTCTCTGTGCCAATGCAGGTCCTATTTCCTTAATTCTCTGTGCCGCTCCAGGTCCTATTTCCTTGATTCTCTGTGCCGCTCCTGGTCCTATTTCCTTGATTTTCCAGGTCCATGTGAAGATGGCTGACGAGGCGGTGTGTGTAGGCCCCGCCCCCACCAACAAGAGTTACCTCAACATGGAAGCCATCATGGACGCCATCAGGAAGACTGGATCCCAGGCCGTGAGTTTCATGACACACATTGACACACACACAGATACGCACACAACAAACACACAACAGACACACACCAACATTTAAACACACAACACACACACACCAACATTTAAACACACACACACCAACATTTAAACACACAACACACACACACACCAACATTTAAACACACAATACACACACACACACCAACATTTACACACACAACACACACACACCAACATTTAAACACACACACACACCAACATTTACACACACACCTGTAGCTCAGTTGGTAGAGCATGGCGCAGGGTTGTGGGTTCGTTTCCCACGGGGGACCAGTATGAAAATGTATGCACTCACTAACTGTAAGTCGCTCTGGATAAAAGCATCTGCTAAAATGACAACAACAAAAAAACACACACACGGTTGTGTTCGCTAATAATAATAATAATAATAATATATATAAATATAGTATTAATATAATATCTAATGTTTTGCGCCTTTTCTTTTCTCTTATGTTTCTGAAGGTGCATCCGGGCTACGGCTTTCTGTCTGAAAATAAAGAGTTTGCCAAGAGACTGGTGAGTAGTGCTGGGATTTCCAAGTCTTGGGAACACACACAGCTCTCTCCCCCTCTCTCTCTCTCCCCCTCTCTCAATATCCCCCTCTGTTTCCCTTATCAACAGGCCTCGGCACCCCCTGAAGTTAATTTTATTAAGGGTGTGATTCTCCGGGTGAAAACCTGATTTGAAAACTTAACACACAGACACCAAAAGGCTCACTTGATGATAAGAAAATTAACACCGTCTTTCAAATTATTTTAAGTAATTTACTTAAAATAAAAATGTTTTCACAGTTACAGTGGGGAAAAAAAGTATTTAGTCAGCCACCAATTGTGCAAGTTCTCCCACTTAAAAAGATGAGAGAGGCCTGTAATTTTCATCATAGGTACACGTCAACTATGACAGACAAATTGAGAAAAAAAAATCCAGAAAATCACATTGTAGAATTTTTTATGAATTCATTTGCAAATTATGGTGGAAAATAAGTATTTGGTCACCTACAAACAAGCAAGATTTCTGGCTCTCACAGACCTGTAACTTCTTCTTTAAGAGGCTCCTCTGTCCTCCACTCGTTACCTGTATTAATGGCACCTGTTTGAACTTGTTATCAGTATAAAAGACACCTGTCCACAACCTCAAACAGTCACACTCCAAACTCCACTATGGCCAAGACCAAAGAGCTGTCAAAGGACACCAGAAACAAAATTGTAGACCTGCACCAGGCTGGGAAGACTGAATATGCAACAGGTAAGCAGCTTGGTTTGAAGAAATCAACTGTGGGAGCAATTATTAGGAAATGGAAGACATACAAGACCACTGATAATCTCCCTCGATCTGGGGCTCCACGCAAGATCTCACCCCGTGGGGTCAAAATGATCACAAGAACGGTGAGCAAAAATCCCAGAACCACACGGGGGGACCTAGTGAATGACCTGCAGAGAGCTGGGACCAAAGTAACAAAGCCTACCATCAGTAACACACTACGCTGCCAGGGACTCAAATCCTGCAGTGCCAGACATGTCCCCCTGCTTAAGCCAGTACATGTCCAGGCCCGTCTGAAGTTTGCTAGAGTGCATTTGGATGATCCAGAAGAGGATTGGGAGAATGTCAGATGAAACCAAAATAGAACTCTTTGGTAAAAACTCAACTCGTCGTGTTTGGAGGACAAAGAATGCTGAGTTGCATCCAAAGAACACCATACCTACTGTGAAGCATGGGGGTGGAAACATCATGCTTTGGGGCTGTTTTTCTGCAAAGGGACCAGGACGACTGATCCGTGTAAAGGAAAGAATGAATGGGGCCATGTATCGTGAGATTTTGAGTGAAAACCTCCTTCCATCAGCAAGGGCATTGAAGATGAAACATGGCTGGGTCTTTCAGCATGACAATGATCCCAAACACACCGCCCGGGCAACGAAGGAGTGGCTTCGTAAGAAGCATTTCAAGGTCCTGGAGTGGCCTAGCCAGTCTCCAGATCTCAACCCCATAGAAAATCTTTGGAGGGAGTTGAAAGTCTGTGTTGCCCAGCAACAGCCCCAAAACATCACTGCTCTAGAGGAGATCTGCATGGAGGAATGGGCCAAAATACCAGCAACAGTGTGTGAAAACCTTGTGAAGACTTACAGAAAACGTTTGACCTGTGTCATTGCCAACAAAGGGTATATAACAAAGTATTGAGAAACTTTTGTTATTGACCAAATACTTATTTTCCACCATAATTTGCAAATAAATTCATTAAAAATCCTACAATGTGATTTTCTGGATTTTTTTCCCTCATTTTGTCTGTCATAGTTGACGTGTACCTATGATGAAAGTTACAGGCCTCTCTCATCTTTTTAAGTGGGAGAACTTGCACAATTGGTGGCTGACTAAATACTTTTTTCCCCCACTGTATACCCCCACATTACATACCCGATGGCCTGCAGACAGACACAAGAGCCCTCAGACATTTGGCTGATGATGCACTAGTTTCCCCCCACACTTTAACTCACTATAAAGCTGCTTACATGGCATATCATGCAAGGCCATGGAACCATGCCATTATGCAAGGCTGTGTTACTATGTCGAAGCTAAACCTCACCTAGTTCCACAGGTAAATGGCATACATATTTACCTCATGGTTAACTAAGTACCTCTCCCACCATCATTCAATGTCCTAAATCAACCCCGACATCTCTCCCTCCCATTCCCCACTCCCATTGTGGCATATCATGCAAGGCACCCGAAGGTGGGCCATTGTACATTGAAGCTAATCCCACAGGTAAATGGCATATTTTACTTAATTGTCAACTAAAAATCTCCTACCCGCTCCCATGTTTTGAATCAAGCCCAATGCCCAATATCTCCCGTCCCCCATTCCTATTGTGCTGTCCTGGAACGAGGCTCTGTATGTGAGTGGGCCGTCCACTAGGCCGTCCACTGCCTTCTGGGAGCCTGCTGTGGAAATGGAGATGTCATTACATTAGCAGCTCAATGGGCCTCCCCCTCCTGTAACAGCGGGTGAATAGTTAGTGCAAGGTTTACGCATTGCAAAGCGCTCTGAGGGGGTTGGGGGGGTGGGTGGGGGTGGGTCCGTATGGCTCTGGGCTGGGTGATAGGGGGTGAAGCTGGAGGGGAGGGGGAGATTAGGGTTCTGTTAGCATGAGAAAGAACCTCAGGCTGAATAGAGTGAAGGAATACGGGGGATGGATGGAGGGATGGAGGGAGGAAGGGATGGATGGATGGAGTATAGAACAATGTATTGTCCGTCCCTCAATGCGTCGGTGGATCCCCTCCATTTAAAATACATTTTAATTATTTTGGGACTCTGCAGACAAACACAAGCATTTCACACTTCCGTTGAGCACGCTAGGACACATGCACCCACTTAACTTAGGCGGCCACTTAGGCCCTCTCTTATTGTTGGAGGCTCTTCATTTGTTTGCGCCTGGTAGAATGGTGTGTGGGGCTCCACTCACTAGTGTGTTAAGAACAGCCGTTTGGACGTGAGAGGATGAGTGAGGTCTGAAAAGGCTCAGGCAGGTTTATTGTCATTAAATAGTGAGATTTCACAACATGGCACCAGAGGAGGGAGGATAAATGTTTGTCATTGTGTGTCCTCATTTAGATCAGGGTTTCCCAAACTCGGTCCTGCCCCCCCCTTCCCCCCCGGGTGTATGTTTTGTTTTTTCATATAATCAAAGCTTGATGATGAGTTGATCCTGGGGCCCCTCCCCCGGGTGCACATTTTGTTTTTTGCGCTGATTCAAATAACCGAGTTTAGGAAACCCTGATTTAGAGGATGATAGGTTGTGTGTTTGTCATTGTGTGTCCTCGTCTAAAGGACGATAGGTTGTGTGTTTGTCATTGTGTCCTCATCTAAAGGATGATAGGTTGTGTGTTTGTCCTCATCTAAAGGACGATAGGTTGTGTGTTTGTCATTGTGTGTCCTCGTCTAAAGGACGATAGGTTGTGTGTTTGTCATTGTGTCCTCATCTAAAGGATGATAGGTTGTGTGTTTGTCCTCATCTAAAGGACGATAGGTTGTGTGTTTGTCCTCATCTAAAGGACGATAGGTTGTGTGTTTGTCCTCATCTAAAGGATGATAGGTTGTGTGTTTGTCCTCATCTAAAGGACGATAGGTTGTGTGTTTGTCCTCATCTAAAGGACGATAGGTTGTGTGTTTGTCCTCATCTAAAGGACGATAGGTTGTGTGTTTGTCCTCGTCTAAAGGATGATAGGTTGTGTGTTTGTCCTCGTCTAAAGGATGATAGGTTGTGTGTTTGTCATTGTAGGTCCTCATCTAGAGTAGTTTTCATAAGGGCGGTGTGTTTGTCTAGATATGGTTAAAATAGGTTAGAAAGATGGAGTTGTACCAGTGCCTTCAGAAAGTATTCATACCCCTTGACAGCAGAATTATCTCTGGGTCGAGTCACTCTGTTCTCTGCCTTTGTCCCGTGGGCCGTGCTATGGGAACCAGGGACCATTCACTTTAACGGTGCTGAATTGGGAGTCGTTGAGGGTGAATCTCCATACTAATAACAGGCCCTTAGGCTACGGCCCAAATGGCACCCTATTATTCCCTATATAATTCACTACTTTTGACCAGAGCCCAGTCAAAGTAGTGTACTATATAGGGAATAGGGTGCCATTTGAGACACAGGCTTACTGCCCTGCTGTAGGCATGACGATAGGCCCTGAGGCTCTGCCACAGTGTATCAGGCAGGAAGCAATATCCAACTGGCTCTATACAACACAAAGACAACGGTAGAGAAAGAGAGAACAAGCTCCCCTCTTCCCGCCCCCCTTTCTTTCTCTGTTTATAGGCCTTAAACAGCGCCACGTTTCCAGGGGCTGGTGCGTAATGTATAAGGGGCAGATTGGACCTCGGGAGACTAGGACTCAGCTATTACAGCCTCAAGGGGTTTGTGTTGAGTTCCCAAGACAGCACTGAAAATAAATGGTTGTGATGGAGTTGTGTATGTTGTTCCTGTATAATTGACATATTTCACACTTTTTACTTATTTTTGCACTTACTAGCTTTGACTTGGCTGATAGCTACTTTATTGAGGAATAATGTACTGACTGTGACCTGAGATGAGGTTGTGCCACCTGGCTATATTAAGAGGAATGCACTAACTGTAAGTCGCTCTGGATAAGAGCGTCTGCTAAATGACTAAAATGTAAATGTACATTTGTGAATATACTGAAATTTGTGAACTATTATGTCAAAATCGTTTAAATTCTTGAGCTATGCCTGGTACAATGGAACCAATGCAACCACAATAGTTCAAAAAGTTATATACTGACCCTGGTCTGTTAATCATGTAGGTTGGTATAGGTAGCAGCTCTATACTGACCCAGGTCTGTTAATCATGTAGGTTGGTATAGGTAGCAGCTCTATACTGACCCAGGTCTGTTAATCATGTAGGTTGGTATAGGTAGCAGCTCTATACTGACCCTGGTCTGTTAATCATGTAGGTTGGTATAGGTAGCAGTTCTATACTGACCCAGGTCTGTTAATCATGTAGGTTGGTATAGGTAGCAGCTCTATACTGACCCTGGTCTGTTAATCATGTAGGTTGGTATAGGTAGCAGCTCTATACTGACCCTGGTCTGTTAATCATGTAGGTTGGTATAGGTAGCAGCTCTATACTGACCCAGGTCTGTTAATCATGTAGGTTGGTATAGGCAGCAGCTCTATACTGACCCTGGTCTGTTAATCATGTAGGTTGGTATAGGTAGCAGCTCTATACTGACCCTGGTCTGTTAATCATGTAGGTTGGTATAGGTAGCAGCTCTATACTGACCCTGGTCTGTTAATCATGTAGGTTGGTATAGGTAGCAGCTCTATACTGACCCAGGTCTGTTAATCATGTAGGTTGGTATAGGTAGCAGCTCTATACTGACCCTGGTCTGTTAATCATGTAGGTTGGTATAGGTAGCAGTTCTATACTGACCCAGGTCTGTTAATCATGTAGGTTGGTATAGGTAGCAGCTCTATACTGACCCTGGTCTGTTAATCATGTAGGTTGGTATAGGTAGCAGCTCTATACTGACCCTGGTCTGTTAATCAATCAATCAATCAATTTTATTTTATATAGCCCTTCTTACATCAGCTAATATCTCGAAGTGCTGTACAGAAACCCAGCCTAAAACCCCAAACAGCTAGTAATGCAGGTGTAGAAGCACGGTGGCTAGGAAAAACTCCCTAGAAAGGCGAAAGCCTAGGAAGAAACCTAGAGAGGAACCAGGCTATGAGGGGTGGCCAGTCCTCTTCTGGCTGTGCCGGGTGGAGATTATAACAGAACCATGCCAAGATGTTCAAAAATGTTCATAAGTGACAAGCATGGTCAAATAATAATCAGGAATAAATCTCAGTTGGCTTTTCATAGCCGATCATTAAGAGTTGAAAACAGCAGGTCTGGGACAGGTAGGGGTTCCATAACCGCAGGCAGAACAGTTGAAACTGGAATAGCAGCAAGGCCAGGCGGACTGGGGACAGCAAGGAGTCACCACGGCCGGTAGTCCCGACGTATGGTCCTAGGGCTCAGGTCTCTCAGTTGGCTTTTCATAGCCGATCATTAAAGAGTTGAAAACAGCAGGTCTGGGACAGGTAGGGGGTTTCGTAGCCGCAGGCAGAACAGTTGAAACTGGAATAGCAGCAAGGCCAGGCGGACTGGGGACAGCAAGGTGTCATCATGCCCGGTAGTCCTGACGTATGGTCCTAGGGCTCAGGTTCTCAGAGAGAAAGAGAGAACGAGAGAATTAGAGAGAGCATACTTAAATTCACACAGGACACTGGATAAGACAGGAGAAGTACTCCAGGTATAACCAACTAACCCCAGCCCCCCGACACATAAACTACTGCAGCATAAATACTGGAGGCTGAGACAGGAGCGGTCCGGAGACACTGTGGCCCCATCCGAAGAAACCCCGGACAGGGCCAAACAGGAAGGATATAACCCCACCCACTCCGCCAAAGCACAGCCCCCGCACCACTAGAGGGATATCCCCAACCACCAACTTACAATCCTGAGACAAGGCCGAGTATAGCCCACAGAGGTCTCCACCACAGCACAAACCAAGGGGGGGCGCCAACCCAGACAGGAAGATCACGTCAGTAACTCAACCCACTCAAGTGACGCACCCCTCCCAGGGACGGCATGAAAGAGCACCAGCAAGCCAGTGACTCAGCCCCTGCAACAGGGTTAGAGGCAGAGAACCCCAGTGGAGAGGGGAACCGGCCCGGCAGAGACAGCAAGGGCTGTTCGTTGCTCCAGCCTTTCCGTTCACCTTCACACTCCTGGGCCAGACTACACTCAATCATATGACCTACTGAAGAGATAAGTCTTCAGTAAAGACTTAAAGGTTGAGACCGAGTCTGCGTCTCTCACATGGGTAGGCAGACTGTTCCATAAAAATGGAGATCTATAGGAGAAAGCCCTGCCTCCCGCTGTTTGGTTGGTATAGGTAGCAGCTCTATACTGACCCAGGTCTGTTAATCATGTAGGTTGGTATAGGCAGCAGCTCTATACTGACCCTGGTCTGTTAATCATGTAGGTTGGTATAGGTAGCAGTTCTATACTGACCCTGGTCTGTTAATCATGTAGGTTGGTATAGGTAGCAGCTCTATACTGACCCTGGTCTGTTAATCATGTAGGTTGGTATAGGTAGCAGCTCTATACTGACCCAGGTCTGTTAATCATGTAGGTTGGTATAGGCAGCAGCTCTATACTGACCCAGGTCTGTTAATCATGTAGGTTGGTATAGGTAGCAGCTCTATACTGACCCAGGTATGTTAATCATGTAGGTTGGTATAGGTAGCAGCTCTATACTGACCCAGGTCTGTTAATCATGTAGGTTGGTATAGGTAGCAGCTCTATACTGACCCTGGTCTGTTAATCATGTAGGTTGGTATAGGTAGCAGCTCTATACTGACCCAGGTCTGTTAATCATGTAGGTTGGTATAGGTAGCAGCTCTATACTGACCCAGGTCTGTTAATCATGTAGGTTGGTATAGGCACCAGCTCTATACTGACCCAGGTCTGTTAATCATGTAGGTTGGTATAGGTAGCAGCTCTATACTGACCCAGGTCTGTTAATCATGTAGGTTGGTATAGGTAGCAGCTCTATACTGACCCAGGTCTGTTAATCATGTAGGTTGGTATAGGTAGCAGCTCTATACTGACCCTGGTCTGTTAATCATGTAGGTTGGTATAGGCAGCAGCTCTATACTGACCCAGGTCTGTTAATCATGTAGGTTGGTATAGGCAGCAGCTCTATACTGACCCAGGTCTGTTAATCATGAAGGTTGGTATAGGTAGCAGCTCTATACTGACCCAGGTGTGATTGTCTGTCTCAATGGTTCCAGTGTATGGTTATTCTCTGATGTGATGATGATGATGGTGGTAATGTTATTGTTGGTGTCCTGCAGGCTGCAGAAGACGTGGTGTTCATAGGACCTGACACCCACGCCATCCATGCCATGGGCGACAAGATCGAGAGCAAGCTTCTTGCCAAGGCAGCCAATGTCAACGTCATCCCCGGGTACGACGGGGTCGTCGAGGTGAGCTACACCGTCAACATGGTTGGCCTGGCAACAACTTTCAGCAAGCGTATGAGCATCCTGGCATCAAATCAAACTTGATCTAAAGTGCATTTCACACTTCAAATAACACTCATATCTCTTCTTCTTCCTCATCCCCTCATTCTACACACACACATCTTTATTTTCCTCTCCTCTCTTCCCTCGCTCTATATCTCCTTCTCTCTCCATCTCCCCCCTCTCCTCTCCCCCCTCTCTCTCCTCTCCACCTACAGTACCAGTCAAAAGTTTGGACACACCTACTCATTCAAGGGTTCTTCTTCATTTGTACTATTTTTTACATTGTAGAATAATAGTGAAGACATCAAAACTGTGAAATAACACATGGAATCATGTAGTAACCAAAAAAGTGTTAAACAAATCAAAATATATTTTAGATTCTCCAACGTAGCCACCCTTTGCCTTGATGACAGCTTTGCACACTCTTGGCGTTCTCTCAATCAGCTTCATGAGGTAGTCACCTAGAATGCTTGAAGGAGTTCCCACATATGCTGAACACTTGTTGGCTGCTGTTCCTTCACTCTGCGGTCCAATTCATCCCAAACCATCTCAAGTTGGGTTGAGGTCGGGTGATTGTGGAGGCCAGGTCATCTGATGCAGCACTCCATCACTCCCCTTCTTGGTAAAATAGCCCTTACACAGCCTGGAGGTGTGTTGGGTTATGTCCTGTTGAAAAACAAATGATAGTCCCACTAAGCCCAAACCAGATGGGATGGCGTATCGCTGCAGAATGCTGTGGCAGCCATGCTGGTTAAGTGTGCCTTGAATTCTAAATAAATCACAGACAGTGTCACCACCAAAGCACCCTCACACCACCACCTCCATGCTTCACGGTGGGAATCACACATGCGGAGATCATCCGTTCACCTACTCTGCGTCTCACAAAGACACAGCGGTTTTATTTTTATTTTTATTTTTTTTTATTTTTGGTCATTTAGCAGACGCTCTTATCCAGAGCGACTTACAGGAGCAATTAGGGTTAAGTGCCTTGCTCAAGGGCACATCGACAGATTTTTCACCTAGTCGGCTCGGGGATTAGAACCAGCGACCTTTCGGTTACTGGCACAACGCTCTTACCCACTAAGCTACCTGCCGCCCTAGCGGTTGGAACCAGAAATCTCAAATTTGGACTCATCAGACCAAAGGACACATTTCCACCGGTCTAATGTCCATTGCTCGTGTATCTTGGCCCAAGCAAGTCTCTTCTTATTGGTGTCCTTTAGTAGTGGTTTCTTTGTAGCAATTTGACCATGAAGGCCTGATTTCACGCAGTCTCCTCTTAACAGTTGATGTTGAGATGTATCTGTTACTTGAACTCTGTGAAGCATTTATTTGGGCTGCAATCTGAGGTGCAGTTAATTGCCGATTTCTGAGGTTGGTAACTCTAATTAACTTATCCTCTGCAGCAGAGGTAACTCTGGGTCTTCCTTTCCAGTGGCGGTCCTCATGAGAGCCAGTTTCATCATAGTGCTTGATGGTTTTTGCGACTGCACTTGAAGAAACTTTCAAAGTTCTTGAAATGTTCCGGATTGACTGACCTTCATGTCTTAAAGTAATGATGGACTGTTTCTCTTTGCTTATTTGAGCTGTTCTTGCCATAATATGGACTTGGTCTTTTACCAAATAGAGCTATCTTCTGTATACCACCCCTACCTTGTCACAACACAACTGATTGGCTCAAACACATTAAGAAGGATATAAATTCCACAAATCAACTTTTAAGAAGGCACACCTGTTAATTGAAATGCATTCCAAGTGATTACCTCATGAAGCTGGTTGAGAGAATGCCAAGAGTGTGCAACGCTGTCATCAAGGCAAAGGGTGGCTATTTGAAGAATCTCAAATATAAAATATGTTTTGATTTGTTTCACACTTTTTTGGTTACTACATGATTCCATATGTGTTATTTCATAGTTTTGATGTCTTCACTATTATTCTACAATGTAAAAAATAGTACAAATGAAGAAGAACCCTTGAATGAGTAGGTGTGTCCAAACTTTTGACTGGTACTGTAGGTGGAGAGGAGAGAGAGGGGGGAGAGGAGAGGGGGGAGATGGAGAGAGAAGGAGATATAGAGCGAGGGAAGAGAGGAGAGAGGAAAAGAAAGGTGTGTGTGTGTGTGTAGAATGAGGGGATGAGGAAGAAGAAGAGATCTGACTGTTATTTGAAATGTGAAATGCACTTTAGATCAAGTTTCATTTGTTGCCAGGATGCTCATACGCTTGCTGAAAGTTGTTGCCAGGACACCCTCTCCTCTCCACTCCCCCTCTCTCTCCTCTCTCCCCCCTCTCCCCTCTTTCTCCTCTCTCTCTCTCCCCTCTGCATGAATTCTTCATGCAGAGTCTCAATTTGGTGTTTGTCCCATTTTGTGAATTCTTGGTTGGTGAGCGGACCCCAGACCTCACAACCATAAAGGGCAATGGGTTCTATAACTGATTCAAGTATTTTTAGCCAGATCCTAATTGGTATGTTGAATTTTATGTTCCTTTTGATGGCATAGAAGGCCCTTCTTGCCTTGTCTCTCAGATCGTTCACAGTGTTGTGGAAGTTACCTGTGGAGCTGATGTTTAGGCCAAGGTATTTATCGTTTTTTGTGTGCTCTAGGGCAACGGTGTCTAGATGGAATTTGTATTCGTGGTCCTGGCAACTGGACCTTTTTTGGAACACCATTATTTTTGTCTTACTGAAATTTACTGTCAGGGCCCAGGTCTGACAGAATCTGTGCAGAAGATCTAGGTGCTGCTGTAGGCCCTCCTTGGTTGGGGACAGAAGCACCAGATCATCAGCAAACAGTCGAAAGTTTGACTTCAGATTCTAGTAGGGTGAGGCCGGGTGCTGCAGACTGTTCTAGTGCCCTCGCCAATTCGTTGATATATACAGTATGTAGAAGAGTGTGGGGCTTAAACTGTGGAAATAAATGTATGTTTTTCCCCCAACTCCACTTTCCATCAATTTGTATAGCAGGCCCTCATGCCAAATTGAGTCAAAAGCTTTTTTGAAATCAACAAAGCATGAGAAGACTCTGCCTTTGTTTTGTTTTGTTTGTTTGTTTGTCAATTAGGGTGTGCAGGGTGAATACGTGGTCTGTCGTACGGTAATTTGTTAAAAAGCTAATTTGACATTTGCTCAGTACGTTGTTTTCACTGAGGAAATGAACTAGTCTGCTGTTAATGATAATGCAGAGGATTTTCCCAAGGTTGCTGTTGACGCATATCCCACGGTAGTTATTGGGGTCAAATTTGTCCACTATTGTGGATTGGGGTGATCAGTCCTCTCCCCTCTCTCTCTCCCCTCTCTCTCCCCCCTCCCTCTCCTCTCTCCCCTCTCCTCTCTCCCCTCTCTCTCTCGCTCCTCTCTCGCTCCTCTCTCCCCTCTCTCTCCCCCCTCCCTCTCTTCTCTCCCCTCTCCTCTCTCCCCTCTCTCTCTCCCCCCTCTCCTCTCTCTCTCGCTCCTCTCTCCCCCTCTCTCTCCTCTCTCTCCTCTCCCTCTTCTCTCTCAATCTTCCCTTCTTTCCCCCCTCTCCTCCTGATCTCCCTCACTCCTCTGTATACAGTGCTGGTCCTATTAGAGCTGTGTGGGCCGTGTGTAACACTTGGCTTGCTGATGGCTAGTAGATAAATAGATGAAGATGGTTGTTGTCACGTAGCTGTCACAGGCCGGGGGGGCAACAACAGATCTGATGGGGTGGTCTCTTCTTCCTCTGCTGTCCCCAGGGCATGATTGATGGGGTAGACCGGGAGACAGACAGGCAGGGAGATAGGGAGACGCAGACAGGCAGACAGGCAGGGAGACACAGCGAGACACAGACAGGCAGACAGACAGACAGGCAGGGAGACACAGCGAGACACAGACAGGCAGACAGGCAGGGAGACACAGCGAGACACAGACAGGCAGACAGGCAGGGAGACACAGCGAGACGCAGACAGGCAGACAGACAGGCAGGCAGGGAGACACAGACAGGCAGGCAGGGAGACACAGACAGACAGGCAGGGAGACACAGACAGACAGGTGGGGAGGCAGACGGGGAGACACAGACAGGTGGGGAGACAGACAGACAGGCGGGGAGACAGGCAGACAGACAGACAGGCGGGGAGACAGGCAGACAGACAGACAGGCGGGGAGACAGGCAGACAGACAGACAGGCGGGGAGACAGGCAGACAGACAGGCGGGGAGACGGGCAGAAAGGCGGGCAGGGAGACAGACAGACGGACGGACGGGGAGGGAGGCAGACGGACGGACGGGGAGGGAGGCAGACGGACGGACGGGGAGGCAGAGAGAGAGATGGTGGATGGATAAGTAAATAAAGAGGGAGAGGGAAAGCACTCCCTCTGCTGGTGGCTGGTGGAACTTACAATTCTGTCTCCTGTCTCAGAATGTGGAGGACGCTGTGAAGATTGCAGGAGAGATCGGTAAGTGAATCAAAATTCCAGTCATTAATTAAATAAGATTTGCCTGTTCTCTATGCAGAATTTTCATATTGTGTCATTGATCAGGCTAGCCTGTCATTGTGTTCTTGATCAGGCTACCCTGTCATATTGTGTTCTTGATCAGGCTACCCTGTCACATTGTGTTGTAGATCAGGCTACCCTGTCACATTGTGTTGTTGATCAGGCTACCCTGTCACATTGTGTTGTTGATCAGGCTACCCTGTCACATTGTGTTGTTGATCAGGCTACCCTGTCACATTGTGTTGTTGATCAGGCTACCCTGTGATGATCAAGGCCTCAGCAGGAGGAGGTGGAAAAGGCATGAGAATTGCCTGGAATGATGACGAGACCAGGTGAGATTCGTTATTACTGTAAGAAATGCTAATCAAATATAATAAAAGCATTTTAATTATACAATGATCTATAAGTCTCTTGCTTTGTAGTAAATGGCAATAAGATATTTCTAGACTTTATTAAGACGTTAATGAGCCTTGAATAAAGGTTTCCCTTCTGTCTTTCCCAGGGAAGGTTTTCGGTTGTCCTCACAGGAGGCTGCCTCTAGTTTCGGAGACGACCGTCTGCTGATGGAGAAGTTTGTAGACCACCCCAGACACATTGAGATCCAGGTCCTGGCTGATAAGCATGGTAATGCTCTGTGGCTGAATGAGAGGGAGTGTTCTATCCAGAGGAGGAACCAGAAGGTGGTGGAGGAGGCACCAAGGTCAGGGGTCAATACTTTCACCTTTTAGGTTATTCATTTGTGTATGTGTTGGGCTCTAAGTTCACTCTAATTGTGTGTGTGTGGTGTGTGGTGTGTGTGTGTGTGTGTGTGTGTGTGTGTTCTCTCTCTTCCTCTCTGCAGTACGTTCCTGGACCCAGAGACGCGTCGTGCGATGGGGGAGCAGGCGGTACAGCTGGCTAAAGCAGTCAAGTACTCCTCTGCTGGGACCGTAGAGTTCTTGGTGGACTCCAACAAGAACTTCTACTTCCTGGAGATGAACACTCGCCTTCAGGTGAGGCGATGGGAAGATAGCTGTAGTTTAGTCTGTGGGTTTCTTTTTGTGTGTGTGTCTCTCTCTCTCTCTGTGTGTGTCTCTCTCTCTCTCTCTCTCTCTCTCTCTCTCGCTCCCTGTGTCTCTCTCTCTCTCTCCCTGTGTCTCTCTCTCTCTCTCTCCCTGTGTGTCTCTCTCTCTCTCTCTCTCTCTGTGTTTGTGTGTCTCTCTGTGTCTCTCTCTCTCTCTCTCTCTCTGTGCGTCTCTCTCTCTGTCTGTGTGTGTGTCTCTGTGTGTGTGTCTCTTTCTCTCTCTCTCTGTGTGTGTCTCTGTGTGTGTGTGTCTCTCTCGCTCTGTGTGTCTCTCTCTCGCTCTGTGTGTCTCTCTCTGTGTGTGTGTGTGTGTGTCTCTCTCTCTGTGTGTGTCTCTCTGTGTGTGTCTGTACATGACAGTCAGACACTTGCCAAGTGACTTCCTGTAACCAACCCAGTCCTCTCCTCTGATTGGTTGACTGACCTCTGACCTTTGACCCCTTCAGGTGGAGCACCCAATCACAGAGTGTATCACTGGTCTGGACCTGGTGCAGCAGATGATCCGGGTGGCCAAGGGTTTCCCTCTGCTACACAAACAGGAAGACATCCCCATCAACGGCTGGGCTATAGAGAGCAGAGTCTACGCTGAGGTGGGCACTCTGAACACTTGTTCTGCATTGTACCTTGAAGTGAAGCAGGTCAACCATGGCCCTTCTGCTGGGTAGTGAATGTGTCAGTTCTCTCTATAAAGCTTTTTCTGTTGGACACTTCCTGTGTGTTAGAGGTTATTGAGAGTTTATTAAGCAGTTATAAAGAACAGGTCACATTTCTCCTTCTCCAGGACCCCTACAAGTCCTTTGGTCTGCCCTCCATTGGACGCCTGTCACAGTACCAGGAACCAATCAACCTCCCAAAAGTGAGTCACATGCATGCACACTTGCTGTGTGGATATGTTCTGAGTTGACCTCTCTGTTATTTCTGCTGGAGACGTGATGTGTGTTGACCTCTGAACCTGACAAAGCAAACACCTCTACGGATATTTACATGGAACACTGCTGCTCTTCCAATCAGGCCTCAGATCTAGAGGATTAGAAAGACTGCTTGTTGTTATTCTTAATACTAATAATAATGTCATAGTTATACCCTTCCTGTCCTCCCCTGATGTCAAAACAATTAGCTTTTGAAATGTTTTTTTATTGTTATTGTTAGGGTATTTTTTCATCATATGTAAACATTAAACAAAATGGAAATACATACGACATGTTCTGTTTCTGTCCTCCTGGAAGACCTGAGCCACAAACATGTTATTGGGTGTATTCATACTGACATGTAGTCTTCTCTGTCAGGGGTATTCATACTGACATGTAGTCTTCTCTGTCAGGTGTATTCATACTGACATGTAGTCTTCTCTGTCAGGGGTATTCATACTGACATGTAGTCTTCTCTGTCAGGGGTATTCATACTGACATGTAGTCTTCTCTGTCAGGGGTATTCATACTGACATGTAGTCTTCTCTGTCAGGGGTATTCATACTGACATGTAGTCTTCTCTGTCAGGGGTATTCATACTGACATGTAGTCTTCTCTGTCAGGTGCGCGTGGACAGTGGCATCCAAGAAGGAAGTGACATCAGTATCTACTATGACCCAATGATCTCCAAGGTCAGCCACTGTATTCTCACTCAAACTGCCCAACACAATCACATTGTCCTATCCAATATGTTTTACTTATCTAGAATGTGAATGTCCCTCTGTGCTCGCCGTAGCTGGTGACCTATGGCGCCACGCGCGCTGAAGCCCTACAGAGGATGGAGGACGCTCTGGATAACTACGTCATCAGAGGTAAGTCTCACACACACACACACACACACACAGACTGTTGCGTGTTAGTGCTTTCTGGAAGGTTCTTCAGTACAGCAAGACTCTGCTATGTTCTGTAGAGCTACACACATGTAGAGGGTGCTGGATCTCTGCCTGTCTCGTGACTGTTGTTCCTGTGTGACTGTCCAGGTGTGACCCACAACATCCCCCTACTCAGAGAGATCATCACCCACCCTCGCTTCATCTCCGGTGACATCACCACTAACTTCCTGCCAGAGGAATACCCAGAGGGGTTCAAAGGTCACCAGCTGACCTCCGAGGGTCGTAGGGAGCTCCTCGCCACCGCAGCCGCTCTCTACGTCTCCGCACAGCTCCGCTCCCAGAGGTTCCTGGGTAATCTCAGGTAAATTAAACCAATTCAAATAACTGAGAGGGAACTTCTTGTATGAACTGGTAGTGGATTAACGCTTAGATAAAGCACCATCTTGGTCAGGTTGTTATTGTGAAAGAGAATGTGTTCTCAATGACTTACCTGGTTAAATAAAGGTTAATTCAAACAGAGAGGAGGTAAAAAACACCAAGAGGTTCTAGTTGACTTCAGAAAGAGCTAGAGCTCTCATTGTTCCTCATGTGTTAGTATACTCCTTTATTGTGCTGTTGGACTGTATCTGAATGTCCATTGTCTGTTTTACAGAGGTTATTATTGTGTTGTGTGTTTAAAGCAGTGTTTTACACCGGCTCAGTTCTGCAATATGTCAGCAGTTAACAGAGCTGTATACTAGCATAGTGTAGCAGTCTGTTGGTCAAACTGTTAGACCTCTCTCTCAGCGCTGCCATCTGTCTAAACATCTGCCCACATTTTCTTCTCTTTCCTTTTCGGATCATTTCCTTTCGTTATTCATGAACCGCCGGGGGTCGGTCTTTGTAGTGGCAGAGGCCCCCCTCACCCCTCCTCCCTCCTCCTCTCTCCTCCCTCCCCCCTCACCCCTCCTCCCTCACTCCTACCTTCCCCCTCTCTCCTCCCTCCTCTCTCACCCCTCCTCTCTCACCCCTCCGCTCCCCTCTCACCCCTCCTCCTCCCTCCTCTCTCACCCCTCCACCCCCTCTCTCCTCCCTCCTACCTCACCCCACCTCCCTCACCCCTCCTCCCTCTCTCCTCCACCTCTCTCACCCCTCCTCTCTCTCCTCCCTCACCCCTCCCCTCCACCCCCCTCTCTCCTCCCTCCTCCCTCACCCCTCCCCCTCTCCTCCCTCCTCCTCCCTCCTCTCTCTCAGAGCAGGGATAAACCAGACAGATCCTTCTACAGTGGAGTATTCCAGGGAGCAGGATCATTAAAGCATCAACACTATTGTTAACCATCTCATTTTTTATAAACATATCTCTTGAATTTCTGGTTCAAATCTAAACTTGTATGTGTTGGAACTGTTGATTATGTTAGTTTATACCATGCTCATTTCAAGTCTATCTTTCTTTATAAACGTTATATCAGAATATTTAGGAATGTTGGCTAAAAGGTTAGCTGGCTATGATCTCCTTGGTTCAGCGTTGTAACAGACCAGCAGACTGGTCTCTGGTGTAGGGAGAGAGAGGAGGCAGCTGTCAGTCAGTGGAGGAGCTGACTCTAACTGTTTATTCAGCTCCCTCTGACCCCCAGGGAATAGCTCTCTGAGACTGATCCTAATGGGAAAGTGGTGTGTTTCAGGGTGTCCACCGCCCCCCAGGAGCGGAGGCAGTGGGAGCTCTGTGTGGAGCTGGAGAAGGGAATGCACACGGTCGCTGTGTCACGCTCTGGATCCACGTTCACTGTGAGTGACGCGCACGCACGCACACACACACACACACACACACGCACGCACGCACGCACGCGCACACACACACACACACACACACACAGTGGGGTCTGAAATTGACACCCTTGATAAAGATGAGCAAAAATAACTGTAAAGTAAATAATTCAAATACTGAGATCTATTTTATGGAGAAAATAAAAATGTGGAAATGATATTATTTTATACTAATACAATTGCTCAGAGAAAGACATTTTGTTTAAAATGTATTTTTCTCTCAAAAAGGTAGGGGTCAAAATTATTGACACCCCCGTTTTTAATACCTTTAAATACTTCACCTTGTGAGGATAAGGGTACAGAGCCTTTTTCTAAAACGTTTTATAAGTTGGAGAACACATTGGGAGGAATTTTAGACCATTCCTCCATACAGAATCCTTCCAGATCCTTGATATATGGGGCGGCAGGTAGCTTAGTGGGTAAGAGCGTTGTGCCAGTAACCGAAAAGTCGCTGGTTCTAATCCCCAAGCCGACTAGGTGAAAAATCTGTCGATGTGCCCTTAAGCAAGGCACTTAACCCTAATTGCTCCTGTAAGTCGCTCTGGATAAGAGCGTCTGCTAAATGACTAAAATGTAAATGTAATATCCTTCATCTGCGCTTATTGACTGACCTCTTCAATTCAAACCACAGGTGGTGTCATTAATCTTGACTCCTACCTTTTTTTTATAAATATATTTTTAAAATTACTTGTTAATAAAAAAACAATTGTATTAGTATAAAATAATATACTTCTCCCATTTCTTTGCGTATACAATATAGCTCACTATTTGAGTTAGTTATTTTATACAGTCATTTTTGCTCATCTTTATCAATGGTGTCAATCATTTCGCACCCCACTGTACATCCCTGTGGTTTGTGGTGAAGTGAATGAAAGCAGTAGGCCCTTCTCTCTGTGAGGGGGCTTGAATGGACCTTAGGTCCAGGTGGTGGGGAGGAGGGGTTGTCGCCGCCGACAGACATCACTCGGTGCCCGGGTGTTTAGACACCTGCAGTCCCTGGTCATGTGGGTGGGTGGTTGGTCTGGATATTGGTGCTGGGTGGTTTTCCCTGAACCATGATAACATATGCTCCTAATCAGCCTCTCCTGGTCACCTAGAACCACTGAACCACACATCAAACTAGGGGCCAGTACCCCCCAGGAAAGGCTGGTGCTGGATACTGGGTCTTTCCCTGGTCCTCTAGTAGTGGATACTGGGTCTTTCCCTGGTCCTCTCCTCTAGTAGTGGATACTGGGTCTTTCCCTGGTCCTCTCCTCTAGTAGTGGATACTGGGTCTTTCCCTGGTCCTCTCCTCTAGTAGTGGATACTGGGTCTTTCCCTGGTCCTCTCCTCTAGTAGTGGATACTGGGTCTTTCCCTGGTCCTCTCTAGTAGTGGATACTGGGTCTTTCCCTGGTCCTCTCCTCTAGTAGTGGATACTGGGTCTTTCCCTGGTCCTCTCCTCTAGTAGTGGATACTGGGTCTTTCCCTGGTCCTCTCCTCTAGTAGTGGATACTGGGTCTTTCCCTGGTCCTCTCCTCTAGTAGTGGATGCTGGGTCTTTCCCTGGTCCTCTAGTAGTGGATACTGGGTCTTTCCCTGGTCCTCTCCTCTAGTAGTGGATACTGGGTCTTTCCCTGGTCCTCTAGTAGTGGATACTGGGTCTTTCCCTGGTCCTCTAGTAGTGGATACTGGGTCTTTCCCTGGTCCTCTAGTAGTGGATACTGGGTCTTTCCCTGGTCCTCTAGTAGTGGATACTGGGTCTTTCCATGGTCCTCTAGTAGTGGATACTGGGTCTTTCCCTGGTCCTCTAGTAGTGGATACTGGGTCTTTCCCTGGTCCTCTAGTAGTGGATACTGGGTCTTTTCCTGGTCCTCTCCTCTAGTAGTGGATACTGGGTCTTTCCCTGGTCCTCTCCTCTAGTAGTGGATGCTGGGTCTTTCCCTGGTCCTCTCCTCTAGTAGTGGATGCTGGGTCTTTCCCTGGTCCTCTCCTCTAGTAGTGGATACTGGGTCTTTCCCTGGTCCTCTCCTCTAGTAGTGGATACTGGGTCTTTCCCTGGTCCTCTCCTCTAGTAGTGGATACTGGGTCTTTCCCTGGTCCTCTCCTCTAGTAGTGGATTCTGGGTCTTTCCCTGGTCCTCTCCTCTAGTAGTGGATACTGGGTCTTTCCCTGGTCCTCTAGTAGTGGATACTGGGTCTTTCCCTGGTCCTCTAGTAGTGGATACTGGGTCTTTCCCTGGTCCTCTCCTCTAGTAGTGTATACTGGGTCTTTCCCTGGTCCTCTCCTCTAGTAGTGGATACTGGGTCTTTCCCTGGTCCTCTCCTCTAGTAGTGGATACTGGGTCTTTCCCTGGTCCTCTCCTCTAGTAGTGGATACTGGGTCTTTCCCTGGTCCTCTCCTCTAGTAGTGGATACTGGGTCTTTCCCTGGTCCTCTCCTCTAGTAGTGGATACTGGGTCTTTCCCTGGTCCTCTCCTCTAGTAGTGGATACTGGGTCTTTCCCTGGTCCTCTCCTCTAGTAGTGGATACTGGGTCTTTCCCTGGTCCTCTCTAGTAGTGGATACTGGGTCTTTCCCTGGTCCTCTCCTCTAGTAGTGGATACTGGGTCTTTCCCTGGTCCTCTCCTCTAGTAGTGGATACTGGGTCTTTCCCTGGTCCTCTCCTCTAGTAGTGGATACTGGGTCTTTCCCTGGTCCTCTCCTCTAGTAGTGGATGCTGGGTCTTTCCCTGGTCCTCTAGTAGTGGATACTGGGTCTTTCCCTGGTCCTCTCCTCTAGTAGTGGATACTGGGTCTTTCCCTGGTCCTCTAGTAGTGGATACTGGGTCTTTCCCTGGTCCTCTAGTAGTGGATACTGGGTCTTTCCCTGGTCCTCTAGTAGTGGATACTGGGTCTTTCCCTGGTCCTCTAGTAGTGGATACTGGGTCTTTCCATGGTCCTCTAGTAGTGGATACTGGGTCTTTCCCTGGTCCTCTAGTAGTGGATACTGGGTCTTTCCCTGGTCCTCTAGTAGTGGATACTGGGTCTTTTCCTGGTCCTCTCCTCTAGTAGTGGATACTGGGTCTTTCCCTGGTCCTCTCCTCTAGTAGTGGATGCTGGGTCTTTCCCTGGTCCTCTCCTCTAGTAGTGGATGCTGGGTCTTTCCCTGGTCCTCTCCTCTAGTAGTGGATACTGGGTCTTTCCCTGGTCCTCTCCTCTAGTAGTGGATACTGGGTCTTTCCCTGGTCCTCTCCTCTAGTAGTGGATACTGGGTCTTTCCCTGGTCCTCTCCTCTAGTAGTGGATACTGGGTCTTTCCCTGGTCCTCTCCTCTAGTAGTGGATACTGGGTCTTTCCCTGGTCCTCTAGTAGTGGATACTGGGTCTTTCCCTGGTCCTCTAGTAGTGGATACTGGGTCTTTCCCTGGTCCTCTCCTCTAGTAGTGTATACTGGGTCTTTCCCTGGTCCTCTCCTCTAGTAGTGGATACTGGGTCTTTCCCTGGTCCTCTCCTCTAGTAGTGGATACTGGGTCTTTCCCTGGTCCTCTCCTCTAGTAGTGGATACTGGGTCTTTCCCTGGTCCTCTCCTCTAGTAGTGGATACTGGGTCTTTCCCTGGTCCTCTCCTCTAGTAGTGGATACTGGGTCTTTCCCTGGTCCTCTCCTCTAGTAGTGGATACTGGGTCTTTCCCTGGTCCTCTCCTCTAGTAGTGGATACTGGGCCTTTCTCTGGTCCTCTCCTCTAGTAGTGGATACTGGGCCTTTCTCTGGTCCTCTCTAGTTGTGGATACTGGGTCTTTCTCTGGTCCTCTCTAGTTGTGGATACTGGGTCTTTCCCTGGTCCTCTCTAGTAGTGGATACATATCAAACTGCAGTCTCTCCAAGCATATCAAACTGCAGTCTCTCCAAGCATATCAAACTGCAGTCTCTCCAAGCATATCAAACTGCAGTCTCTCCAAGCATATCAAACTGCAGTCTCTCCACTTAGGAAGCAAATGTCTTGTATCAGAATAATCAGTAGAGTGTAGTAATTACAATACTTTTCCTCTGACCCCCTGGCAGGTGGAGGTGGATGGAGTTAAGGTGGAGGTTAGTGGAGAGTGGAACCTGGCCTCAGCCCTGCTGCCTGTCACCATCAACAGAATCCCCAGGGTTCTACAGTGTCTGTCTAGAGACGCAGGAGGAGAGATCACCCTACAGTACCTGGGGACACAGGTGAGTCACCTCTCTCTCATTCTGGTGAATGGATGACTTGTGTGTGTGTACAAGTGGTCGTGTGTGTGTTTTCGTGTGTGTGTACACACATTAGTAACGTTCCTCTTATCTGTCGGGCCAAGTCGGTGTCATTTCCCAGCCTACACGTCCCCATCCAGCCTATCCCCAGATCCCCACAGATCCCCCCAGACCCCCAGACTACAGAGAATGTCAGGAAGAGAAGATCATCCGTTACGTTACAGAGGCTTTGAAAGGAGCCAGCTATAAACGGCTCTGTGCTGCTCACACCCTGGGGGGGGGGGGGGCTTTGAACACAGGCTGCACAGGAACTTGTCACAGGGGGCGACATCACTTCCCTTTCCTCCTTTAGGGACCTGGGGCTGAGCAAGGGGGGGTTCTGATAGGTCCTGGGGGGGTTGGGAGGAGGTTGGGGAGTGGCTCAGTAAGTACCTGTGTCCTGTCCCCTGCTGCATCAGGTGGAGGAGAGTAGGAGGCACCCCTGCAAAGCTGAGCTGCTTCCAGGCTTCCTCTCCTGGGACATGGAAGACCTCTGTATCCCCCTGTATCCCTTAGCTCTCACTCATCCTGGGTATGTTCTTGTCTAGCTGGGGACATGGAGTCACTCAGTAGTACAGGGTTCAGGAACATCAATAACCAGCTAGAAAAGAAAGCAGCAGTAGTTCTACTGATGCGCTCCAGGCCTGGCGTTGAACAGACTTTTGGTAGAGCTGGTCACAGAACAACACCTAGTTAACCTGGTTGGTTGACCCATGTTGACCTGTATCTGAACTGGGGTGACACAGTCAGTTAGTTACTGTTGTTTCCTGGGAAGGAATCCTGTCAAAGCCTGCGTTTCCCCAGGCCGTCCCAACGCTCCCATTCCCCACACTCCTGACTCTCCGGGTTACAGCCCTGATTTACGAGTCCAGCTGGGTTTTCCCTCCCCGCTCCTGGTTTTCCAACAAGGGAGTGTCGGCCTTGGGAAACCATGACTGTTTGTTTGGGGTATCCTTTGGGGGTATCCCGGCCAGTGGTTATTTTAGTCACTATGATGGTGTTGTAAAGAGGATGACCTGTTGTGTGTGTGTGGTTTGGAAAGAGTGCTAAATACAGTCTTATTAGTTCATGGCAGGGGAGGGCACCAGGGGTGAGGAAGGTTAACGAACAAACAAGGATGCATGAGGTCATTAACATGGTGGGGGGCTTCCTGATGTTGTTGTACTGTGACCTTCATATACAGGTCAGTGACTGGGACCAGCTACTAGTAGTGTTACTGGGACCTACCAAGTCAACCAGGACAATGCTCCCTCTAGCCTAGACCAGTGTTAAGCCAGGACAATGCTCCCTCTAGCCCAGACCAGTGTTAAGCCAGGACAATGCTCCCTCTAGCCTAGACCAGTGTTAAGCCAGGACAATGCTCCCTCTAGCCTAGACCAGTGTTAAGCCAGGACAATGCTCCCTCTAGCCTAGACCAGTGTTAAGCCAGGACAATGCTCCCTCTAGCCAAGACCAGTGTTAAGCCAGGACAATGCTCCCTCTAGCCCAGACCAGTGTTAAGCCAGGACAATGCTCCCTCTAGCCTAGACCAGTGTTAAGCTAGGACAATGCTCCCTCTAGCCAAGACCAGTGTTAAGCCAGGACAATGCTCCCTCTAGTCTAGACCAGTGTTAAGCCAGGACAATGCTCCCCCTAGCCTAGACCAGTGTTAAGCCAGGACAATGCTCCCTCTAGCCTAGACCAGTGTTAAGCCAGGACAATGCTCCCCCTAGCCTAGACCAGTGTTCAGCCAGGACAATGCTCTCCCTAGCCTAGACCAGTGTTAAGCCAGGACAATGCTCCCCCTAGCCTAGACCAGTGTTAAGCCAGGACAATGCTCTCTCTAACCTAGACCAGTGTTAAGCCAGGACAATGCTCTCCCTAGCCTAGATCAGTGTAAAGCCAGGACAATGCTCCCCCTAGCCTAGGCCAGTTTTAAGCCAGGACAATGCTCCCTCTAGCCTAGACCAGTGTTAAGCCAGGACAATGCTCTCCCTAGCCTAGATCAGTGTTCAGCCAGGACAATGCTCCCTCTATCCTAGACCAGTGTTCAGCCAGGACAATGCTCCCCCTAGCCTAGACCAGTGTTCAGCCAGGACCAACAGTAATCAGCCCCACCAGTGTGTTTCTATTCACAATTTACACTGAACAGAAATATAAACGCAACATGCAACAATTTCAAAGATTTTACTGAGTTACAATTCATATAAGGAAATCAGTCAATTGGAATAAATTCAGTAGGCCCTAATCTATGGATTTCACATGACTGGGAATACAGATATGCATCTGTTGGTCACAGATACCTTAAAAAAAACTTAGTGGCAAGGGATCAGAAAACCAGTCAGTATCTGGTGTGACCACCATTTGCCTCATGCAGCGCAACACATCTCCTTCGCATAGAGTTGATCAGGCTGTTGATTGTGGCCTGTGGAATGTTGTCCCACTCCTCTTCAATGGCTGTGCGAAATTGCTGGATATTGGCGGGACCTGGAACACACTGTCGTACACGTCGATCCAGAGCATCCCAAACATGCTCAATGGGTGACATGTCTGGTGAGTATGAAGGCCATGGAAGAACTGGGACATTTTCAGATTCCAGGAATTGTGTACAGATCCTTGCAATATGGGGCCGTGCATTATCATGCTGAAACATGAGGTTATGGCGACGGATGAATGGCACGACAGTGGGCCTCAGGATCTCATCACGGTATCTCTGTACATTCAAATTGCCATCGATAAAATGAAATTGTTTTCGTTGTCCGTAGCCTATGACTGTCTATACCATAACCCCACGCCACCATGGGGCACTCTGTTTACAACCTCTCACCCACACGACGCCATACACACTGTCTGCCATCTTCCCGGTACAGTTGAAGCAAGGATTCATCCAGTGTGCCAGTGGCCATCGAAGGTGAGCATTTGCCCACTGAAGTCGGTTACGACGCCGAACTGCAGTCAGGTCAAGACCCTGGTTAGGACGACAAGCATGCAGATGAGCTTCCCTGAGACGGTTTCTGACAGTTTGTGCAGAAATTCTTTGGTTGTGTAAACCCACAGTTTAATCAGCTGTCCAGGTGGCTGGTCTCAGACGATCCTTCAGGTAAAGAAGCCGGATGTGGAGGTCCTGGGCTGGCCTGGTTACACATGGTCTGTGTTTGTGAGGCTGGTTGGACATACTGCTGTGTCCCGTGTGGCTCATTTGGTAGAGCATGACTCTTGCAACGCCCTGGTTGTGGGTTCAATTCCCACTGGGAATCAGTACGGAGAAAACAAACGTATGGAAATGTATGCACTCACTGGAAGTCGCTCTGGATAAGAGCGTCTGCTAAATTACAAAACATTTAAAAATGTAGAATGTACTGCCAAATTCTCTAAAACAACGTTGGAGGCGGCTTATGCTAGAGAAATGAACACTCACTTCTCTGGCAACAGTTCTGGGATCTTTTATTTAAGCTTATGGGACCAACACTTTACATGTTGCATTTATATTTTTGTTCAGTATAAAAGGACTGAGTTAGGAAGGTGTCTTGTTATCAAGCTGTTATCAAAACTTCAGTATCCAGCTGCTCATTGAATTGCACCACACAACATATCTACCAGCAAATACGTATTCTACCTCTTCCTCCCTCATCTCACTCTCCGGTCTCACCTCGTTGCCCAGCGCCAAGCAACCGTTGGGTGTTATATTTATTATGTCTGCTGCTTCATGAAGTTTCAACTCTTAACGAGGGAGAAACCATCCACTCAGTGCTAGCTGTGTGTAAGACATAAATTAGCCTAATGAGCTAATTAAAGGATTGGCATGAAAGAGCCTGATGAATGAACCCGCTGACTGTAATGCAGTAGTAGCAGTAGGAATGATTCACTAAGCCAGGGACAGGGATACAGACCGAAACGAATGAGTGCTGCCACCCAGTGGATCCAAAGATAATGGCATCAACTCAGAATAGGAGTTTCAGAATAAAGAATGTGGAGTAGAGGATTGTTGATATTACTGTCTTTTTCTTTAGTCATTTTTACAACATGGTCCTACTTGTGGCATTATATATGTAATGAATTGACCCCAACCTCTGTCTCTGTGTGTTCAGTTTAAGGTGCGTGTTCTCAGTAAGCTGGTGTCCACGCTGAGCAGTCACATGCCTGAGAAGGTTCCAGAAGACACCAGCAGCATCCTGCGTTCTCCCATGCCTGGCTCCGTGGTCTCCGTGTCCGTCAAACCTGGAGACGTGGTAAGAACGTACATGTTACATAGAATCCACATAGATCCGAGACACGTTACCTCTGTAGCTCAATTGGTAGAGCATGGCGTTTGTAACGCCAGGGTAGTGGGTTCGATCCCCGGGACCATCCATACGTAAAAATTTATGTACACATGACTGTAAGTCGCTTTGGATAAAAGCGTCTGCTAAATGGCATATTATTTATTATTATTATATAGCATCCCCCGTCCCCGCAGGAGGCCTTTTGCCTTTTGGTAGGCCGTCATTGTAAATAAGAATTTGTTCTTAACTGACTTGCCTAGTTAAAAATTAAAATAAATCCTGAACAGAGCATTAGCATCATGCCAGGAACTGTGGTGGATGTGTCTGTCGAGCCTGGAGATAATGCGGTAAGGACATGTGAAATGTTACATACATGTTGTTGCTGGACATTAGTTTTACATTTACATTTTAGTCATTTAGCAGACGCTCTTATCCAGAGCGACTTACAGTTAGTGAGTGCATACATTTTCATAGTTGTTACATGCATGTTGTTGCTGGACATTAGTTGTTACTTACAGTACCAGTCAAAAGTTTGGACACACCTACTCATTCAAGGGTTTTTCTTTATTTTTTACTATTTTCTACATTGTACAATAATAGTGAAGACATCAAAACTATGAAATAACACATATGGAATCATGTAGTAACCCAAAAAGTGCAGTCGCAAAAACCATCAAGCGCTATGATGAAACTGGCTCTCATGAGGACCGCCACAGGAATGGAAGACCCAGAGTTACCTCTGCTGCAGAGGATAAGTTCATTAGAGTTACCAGCCTCAGAAATTGCAGCCCAAATAAATGCTTCACCGAGTTCAAGTAACAGACACATCTCAACATCAACTGTTCAGAGTGGACTGTGTGAATCAGGCCTTACATGGTCGAATTGCTTCAAAGACACCACTACTAAAGGACACCAATAAGAAGAAGAGACCTGCTTGGGCCAAGAAACACGAGCAATGGACATTAGACCGGTGGAAATGTGTCCTTTTGGTCTGGAGTCCAAATTTGAGATTTCTGGTTCCAACCGCCGTGTCTTTGTGAGACGCAGTGTGGGTGAAGGGATGATCTCCGCATGTGTAGTTCCCACCGTAAAGCATGGAGGAGGAGGTGTTATGGTGTGGGGGTGCTTTACTGCTGACACTGTCTGTGATTTATTTAGAATTCAAGGCACACTTAACCAGCATGTCTACCACAGCATTCTGCAGCGATACGCCATCCCATCTGGTTTGGGCTTAGTGGGACTATCATTTGTTTTTCAACAGTACAATGACCCAACACACCTCCAGGCTGTGTAAGGGCTATTTTACCAAGAAGGGGAGTGATGGAGTGCTGCATCAGATGACCTGGCCTCCACAATCCCCCGAACTCAACCCAATTGAGATGGTTTGGGATGAGTCGGACTGCAGAGTTGTTACATGTTACATACATGTTGTTGCTGGACATTTAGTTATTACATACATGTTGTTGCTGGACATTTAGTTATTACATACATGTTGTTGCTGGACATTAGTTGTTACATACATGTTGTTGCTGGACAGTAGTTGTTATATACATGTTGTTGCTGGACATTAGTTGTTACATACAGTGGGGAAAAAAAGTATTTAGTCAGCCACCAATTGTGCAAGTTATCCCACTTAAAAAGATGAGAGGCCTGTAATTTTCATCATAGGTACACGTCAACTATGACAGACAAAATGAGAAAAAAATTCCCAGAAAATCACATTGTAGGATTTTTAATGAATTTATTTGCAAATTATGGTGGAAAATAAGTATTTGGTCAATAACAAAAGTTTCTCAATACTTTGTTATATACACTTTGTTGGCAATGACACAGGTCAAACGTTTTCTGTAAGTCTTCAAGGTTTTCACACACTGTTGCTGGTATTTTGGCCCATTCCTCCATACAGATCTCCTCTAGAGCAGTGATGTTTTGGGGCTGTCGCTGGGCAACACGGACTTTCAACTCCCTCCAAAGATTTTCTATGGGGTTGAGATCTGGAGACTGGCTAGGCCACTCCAGGACCTTGAAATGCTTCTTACGAAGCCACTCCTTCGTTGCCCGGGCGGTGTGTTTGGGATCATTGTCATGCTGAAAGACCCAGCCACGTTTCATCTTCAATGCCCTTGCTGATGGAAGGAGGTTTTCACTCAAAATCTCACGATACATGGCCCCATTCATTCTTTCCTTTACACGGATCAGTCGTCCTGGTCCCTTTGCAGAAAAACAGCCCCAAAGCATGATGTTTCCACTCCCATGCTTCACAGTAGGTATGGTGTTCTTTGGATGCAACTCAGCATTCTTTGTCCTCCAAACACGACGAGTTGAGTTTTTACCAAAAAGTCATCTGACCATATCACATTCTCCCAATCCTCTTCTGGATCATCCAAATGCACTCTAGCAAACTTCAGACGGGCCTGGACATGTACTGGCTTAAGCAGGGGGACACGTCTGGCACTGCATGATTTGAGTCCCTGGCGGCGTAGTGTGTTACTGATGGTAGGCTTTGTTACTTTGGTCCCAGCTCTCTGCAGGTCTTTCACTAGGTCCCCCCGTGTGGTTCTGGGATTTTTGCTCACCGTTCTTGTGATCATTTTGACCCCACGGGGTGAGATCTTGCGTGGAGCCCCAGATCGAGGGAGATTATCAGTGGTCTTGTATGTCTTCCATTTCCTAATAATTGCTCCCACAGTTGATTTCTTCAAACCAAGCTGCTTACCTATTGCAGATTCAGTCTTCCCAGCCTGGTGCAGGTCTACAATTTTGTTTCTGGTGTCCTTTGACAGCTCTTTGGTCTTGGCCATAGTGGAGTTTGGAGTGTGACTGTTTGAGGTTGTGGACAGGTGTCTTTTATACTGATAACAAGTTCAAACAGGTGCCATTAATACAGGTAACAGTGGAGGACAGAGGAGCCTCTTAAAGAAGAAGTTACAGGTCTGTGAGAGCCAGAAATCTTGCTTGTTTGTAGGTGACCAAATACTTATTTTCCACCATAATTTGCAAATAAATTCATTAAAAATCCTACAATGTGATTTTCTGGAAAAATAATTCTCAATTTGTCTGTCATAGTTGACGTGTACCTATGATAAAAATTACAGGCCTCTCTCATCTTTTTAAGTGGGAGAACTTGCACAATTGGTGGCTGACTAAATACTTTTTTCCCCACTGTACATGTTGTTGCTGGACATTAGTTGTTACATACATGTTGTTGCTGGACATTAGTTGTTACATACATGTTGTTGCTGGACATTAGTTTCGTCACCTCATCCATCAATGATTTAACCTTGTAAATCAGCACTCAGTGATGGAAAGGGAATGCTGGTTTATCAATATTGCATGTGGCGTCTGGCGCCAGCTAATGCATACGTCTGTCTGTCTGTCTGGAGTGAGTCATGCCTACGTCTGTCTGTCTGTCTGTCTGGAGTGAGTCATGCCCACTAGATGCTACATCATTGTATGCAGTAATGATATATTGTTGTGTTGTTCCCCAGGTGGCTGAAGGTCAGGAGATTTGTGTGATCGAGGCCATGAAGATGCAGAACAGCTTGATTGCTGCTAAAGCTGCCAAGGTAAGGCCAATGAACACACACCCATTACACTAACCTACACGACAACACAATGCACACACACCCATTACACTAACCTACACGACAACACAATGCACGCACGCACACACACACACACACACACCCATTACACTAACCTACACGACAACACAATGCACGCACGCACACACACACACACACACACCATTACACTAACCTTCACGACAACACAATGCACGCACGCACAGACACACACACGTATTACCACACACACACTACATTACACATCCCCCCTTCTCTCCCCTGTAACGATTCCCCAGGTTGTTGCTGTAAATGACAATGTGTTCTCAGTCAACTTACCTGGTAAAATAAGGGTTAAAGAAAATCAATAAAACACACACATTACCGCACACTACTACAACATTACCACACACTACTACAACATTACCACACACTACTACAACATTACCACACACACTACTACATTACCGCACACTACTACAACATTACCGCACACTACTACAACATTACCGCACACTACTACTACATTACCACACACTACTACAACATTACCGCACACTACTGCTACATTACCATACACTACTACTACATTACCGCACACTACTACTACATTACTGCACACTACTACTACATTACCATACAGTTCTACTACATTATCGCACACTACTACTACATTACCCCACACCCTACATTACCACACACACACACATTGAATTACACTCCCCTCTACACATCACCACAGTAAGACAGCTAGTGTGTACAGTGTGAGGTGATTGACATCAGACCTTTCTGTGTGTTGTTCCCTCCCAGGTGAAGAGTGTCCACTGTAAAGCAGGAGAGACTGTTGGAGAGGGAGACCTTCTGGTCCAAATGGAGTAGGATCTGACCTACGACCTCTAACCTCTGGCCTCCCACCGCTGACCTCGCTCGCCAGGGATTGGCTCGGAAGTCCGGCTGAAGGAATTCTGGGACAAAGGAAAGGACAGGACACTAGTAGACTAGATGGACGGTTCCCCAGTCTGTCCTTGTTGTTTTGTTACGGTGTTTTCATCTTCCTTTGGTGCTAGTAGGCTCCACACTCCAGTATTGGCTTCTGGGATTCGCTCGTTGACAGATTTGAGATTCAGGGGATTTTCCACACAAAAACACAAAAATACAAGATGGACGCTGTGGACCTTCTTTTGTGCCTTTAGCCTCTGAAAGGAGGATTGACCTGTTAAAGATGATGAATACTTTAGATGTCACTTAGCTTACATGGCACTAATCATGTGTAATGTAGCTCCTCGCTAGCCTGGTCCCAGATCTGTTTGTGCCATCTTGCCAGGAGGTCTGGGACCAGGCTAGCTCCTCACATTTCACTGTATGAAACACTTGTGTATCAGAGTTTAGAAACCTGCTTATCGTAAAAAAACGCTACTCCCTTGGGTGGGGTTGCTTTAGCCTTTAAAGGGTAACTCTCAACCCCATTTTCAGCCTTTGCCCAACCCCTTGAAATAAAACAAAATGCAATCAGGTGAGAAATTGTGGGTGGGAGGAATTGCTCATAAATATTAATTTTGGGGGTGGGTAATCGTAGTTGTACCTGATCCCAACACTTTCTCACTAAAGTATACTTACCAGAATTCCACTAGCAGATACGGCTCTGGAAAGGTAGCTCACATTGGTATGGGCCGAGTTCCTGACATCTATTGCCACTTGCAGTGTAAGTTCGAATCCCTTATGGGGGGGGGGGGGGGTTTATTGTGTTGGGAAGAAAGTGCAATCATCACCTTGTAAATGAAGATTAGGGGCTCAATTCAATCCAACCCGCATTGCAGTATTTTACACAGTAGCTCTTTTTTCGAGGTCAAATGAACTCACAGGTTGGTCTTGGGTGCTGTATAAAAACCTATAACTACTACCAGGGCGACCCCTCTCACGGGTATGCTTTCACTTTTCAGAATTAGAAGTGTGTAGGCACGGGATGAATATTGGAAATAAACAATGAAAAAAAAATAAAAAAAAGTTATCTGCCCCAGTTGGGATTTGAACTCACAACCATTGCACTATGAGCCAACTGTAGCGGACTGAGCCCACCAATCAGTAATAGCGGTTGGGGGAAAATGAGTTAACATGACCACCATTGTTATCTATTTCTTGTTACGATGGATGTAGCTACGAATATACACGTATATTCCTTTTTCTTCTTCGTAAACCTCGTTGGTGTGTATGAAACGGTAAGCAGAAATGTTGAATTTGGTCATGCGTTGATGTGCCTTTACTGCCCTGTCGGATTTTGCAACATCAGCAGTCTAGTCAAGGAAGCATCATGCAAAATATATTGGCACACTCCACTTACCAAGACCATTGCCAAATAAGGCGCACCGTCACCTGCTTTTATAGTAAACCTTAAGGTGGTACCACGCAGCACATCTAGAAGGGAGTGTATTTCATACCGGAAACCCTCCCTTTGATGACGTAGGGGCGCCTCTTCATCACGATTTCAATGGTAGAGTTGAACCGCTAGGGACAAAGAGCTAAATGTACTATTAAAATACCAAAATATATCACTTTTGCAACAAACTGTCAAAATGAAGACCAAGATTGACGGGTTTCACTATAACTAAACCTAAAACATCTGTTTTTTGTCTTGAAAGTTAATCTTTAAATACTGTAGGGACTGGTAGAGGGGTTGGACATACTGTAGGGACTGGTAGAGGGGTTGGACATACTGTAGGGACTGGTAGAGGGGTTGGACATACTGTAGGGACTGGTAGAGGGGTTGGACATACTGTAGGGACTGGTAGAAGGGTTGGACATACTGTAGGGACTGGTAGAGGGGTTGGACATACTGTAGGGACTGGTAGAGGGGTTGGACATACTGTAGGGACTGGTAGAGGGGTTGGACATACTGTAGGGACTGGTAGAGGGTTGGACATACTGTAGGGACTGGTAGAGGGGTTGGACATACTGTAGGGACTGGTAGAGGGGTTGGACATACTGTAGGGACTGGTAGAGGGGTTGGACATACTGTAGGGACTGGTAGAGGGGTTGGACATACTGTAGGGACTGGTAGAGGGGTTGGACATACTGTAGGGAAAGGAGTCAGAGTGAAAATATGTTATTTGTTCATTCATTTTACAATGTTACTCAGATCCCCTCGTCTGATCTATACCACTAAGAACTCACAACGTTCGCCTCGATTTTCCCAAATGAAGTGACTGTATAATCAATCTCTCTCCCCACACACACTCTCCCTCATACACCCCATTGGACATTATAGATTGGTTTTGGTTGTATATTGCCTGTGGCTGTGTCCCAAATGGCACTCTATGGGTCCTGGTCAAAAGTAGTGCACTTCATAGGGAATAGGGTGTCATTTGGGCACTTCATAGGGAATAGGGTGTCATTTGGGATGCAGGTTGTCACAGTGTGTGGTGCTTCGATCCCATATTGAGGATGCTGAATGTACTCTAATGGTGAAACCCCCGACCAGAACAGGACCTATGATTCTGTGCGATTATCATTACCCAGGGGTTACTTTATTTCCACAAAGGACCCGAGAGGAAAGCCTATCCTATTATAGTGTGCATTTTCGCCTTTAGAGACTTGTTTGCTTTAGAGTTTAAAATGTGTATTTTATCTGATTACCTAGCCTGAGTCCCAGATCTGTTTGTGCTGTAAAGCCAACTCCTATTGACATCATGTCATTTGGAGTTGGCAAAACAGTACAAACAAATCTGGGACTCAGGCTACTGATTACCTACTGTTGAAGGGAGAAGAGTTTGAGATAGCCCTGGCCCAAAGTAGTGCACTATACAGGGAGTAGATTGGCCCCTTGGTGTCAAAGTTCAAAGGTCAGGACTCACAGTACAACAGAGCTCTGAATGAGACTCAAGGCTTTAAGGAATGTTAATAGCCATTTACAACATTAACAATGTCTACACTGTATTTCTGATCAATTTGATGTTATTTTAATGGACAAAAAAAGTACTTTTTCTTTCGAAAACAAGGACATTTCTAAGTGACCCCAAACTTTTGAACGGTAGTGTATGTTTGTACAGAAGAGAGAGGCTTTGAGTCAAATCCATTTCAACCTGCTCACTGTGTTCTACTAGAGATAAATCCTAATTTAATCTTTGTTTCTTATGCTGGGAAGATGTAGAGCTCTGAGCTCTATATGAATGAAACTTCATCTAAGGTTGCATCCCAAATAGCAACCTATTCCCTGTATAGTACACTAGTTTTGACCTGGGCCCATTGGGTTCTGGTCAAAAGTAGTGCACTATGTAGGGAATATGGTGCCATTTGTGACGCAACCTGAATAATCATTGTGAACAGCTAATGTAAGAAGGTATTAGAGTTATGGACTGTCACTGTACTGAACTGTGCTCCTGTCCGTCATCATAGTAATTAGAAAGGTCTATTTATCCTGACTGTGAGGACTGCATCTTCCTCATGAGTGTTGCTCCAGGCTAGATAGTAAATCACATCAGATCAGTGGCATCTATCAGAGTCATATATATATATAGAAATGGCTCTGCCTCACACATCCTTCCTGCTACATCAGACCACCACACACACATCTATAAATCTCTTTTTATTACATCAAGGTTGTCAAAACACAGGAAAGCAAATCTCTCTCTCTGCCATCCACCGCTCCATCCCCACCCCCTCTACCCCTCACCCACACTCTACCCCTCACCCACACTCTACCCCTCACCCATCCTCTCACCCACACTCTCCCCCTCACCCATCCTCTCACCCACACCCTACCCCTCACCCATCCTCTCCCCCTCGCTCCCTCATCTTTCTGTCCCAGGCAGCATTGAGTCCCTTCATGTACATTTCTCTGTGAAGCAGCAGCAACGTCTCCAAGTCCTCCATTCAAACTCCCAAACGAGGCCACACACCTCTCTCTCTCTCGTTGTTGTAATGTAACAAAAAGTTAGGCCTCAGTTGAAGCCTCAGACCGTAGTGACTCTCATGACCAGCTCCCGGCTGCTGTTGCTGGGCTGCGGAGGCTGGGGCTGGACCTGAGTGGCGCGGGGCTCCTGCTGCGTCGTCCAGAGGTGCTGGGTGAGCAGGTGGAGGATGTTGTACGCACAGTGGTGGTCCGGCAGGGATGGTGGCCCCCCGTGGCTCTGCTCCGACATTGAGTCCTGCGTCGTCACCGTCGTCAGGCTGGCGGTTGTGGTCGCGGTATAGCCCGGCGCGGAGGCAGCCACTGCGGCCATGAGGGAGGAGGTGGAGGGGGAAGCCATGTCATCCCCCGGCCCTGACCCGGGAGGAGCACTCGTCCTGGGGTTGGGCAGGGCCAGGTGTCTGGGCGTGAGCCTGGATTTCTGGTGGTCCTCAGTGTCTTTGATCTTGTCGTAGTTGAGCACCTTCCACTGCTGGTTCACAGCCTGCCAGCGGTTAAAGATCCTGAACACTGAGGGTCCTTCATGGACGATCAGCGCTAGAGAGAGAGAGACAGAGAGAAGAGGGGGAGGTTGTCAGTTACACATGAATACATCCCAAATCCAACATGAGTTGGTAGCATTCATAATTCACAGAGGGAGTCCTCCAGAGCTCTGTCTGTGGAGTCATATATGTCCCTCCTCAAGTGTCCTGATTGGAGAAGGAATGAATGAGGGAGAGGAGGAGGAGGAGGAGGGAATGAATGAGGGAGAGGAGGAGAAGAGAAAGAGGCGAGGAAGAGAGGAGGAGGGCGGTGTATTCCATAGGGGACTACGTTGCTTTAACGCGTTATCCCCTGGGTTGTGCATCTTTTCCCCCAATAAATCAATCAAGGAAGGAAGGAAGGAGGACAGGGAAGAAGAAGAAGAAGAGACGTTCCTCTGTGTGCCGGCCTCACCGATGCAGACGAGGTCCATGAATCCGTACATGGCGTAGCAGATCTGGAAGAGCAGGTCCTGGCGCTGCCACTTGGCCGAGGGACTGAGGGAGGACCACACCAGCCAGGAGATAGAGGCCATGAGGAACAGGGTGCCCAACACGGCCGCAGCTATCTGGACCTTCTCTATCACTGTCAGAGAGATGGCCTGCCACTGGGATGGAGAGAGACAGGGGGGGAGGGGGAGAGCGAGAGGGAGGGGGAGGGAGAGAGATAGAGAGGGGGTAGAGAGAGGGGGGAGAGAGAGCAAGAGAAGGGGAGAGAAAGAGAGAGAGGGGGAGAGAAAGAGAGAGAGTGAAAAGGAGGAAGAGAGACTACATCATCATCATCACATACTATTCATACACACTATACACTAGTATTAACCCTATCTCTCTGCAGTGCTGTGTGACATGCACCCAATTAGAGCTCTCCTCTTCATCCCCTAAAACCCTGCCCCGACTCAAGTCTAAGAGACGGTGAGTCACACACACACACACACACCGTACCTGTAGTGGGTTGTTGGTGCTGATGGCGATGACGTGGTACTTGTAGTAGCAGAGCTCACAGCTCCAGGAGCCTCTCTCACTGATCCACTTGATGAGGCAGGGCTCATGGGTACAGCGGACCGACCCACTGCAGCGACACGGGCTCAGCAGCTCCCCCTTTGGGATACAAAGGAAAACGCTGCTATCGGTTTGTATTACAGTGAGCCAGCTGAGTTTTGGCCATGGTGCTGAACAATTATTTATATATACACTGGATGACTGATAGGGGGCGCTGTGTTGACGCCACCACGCCTCCATCTTGGCACTCCTACACCATTGTAAAAAATATTTTGGAAGCTATAGAAATGTATTTATTAATGTCTACATTCGTTTTTGCCACGTTTATCCTATTACAGATACCTTAATGCATACTTTTAACTGATATTATGTGAGCTAAACATAAAAATAAAATAATTTTTTTGTATTACTAATGTTACTGTCCCCAATATAACAAAAAATACTTAAATACATGCAATTTTGTCCTTCAAACATTTAATTGAAAAACTGTACAATTCAATTTATTCCTTTGGAGGACTGCTCCTACTGGGGAGTGTCAATATGGCCGACCAGTGGCTTCAAAGCCTCTCATTGGCCAATACATAGCATCAGTAATCCAGGGTTGCAATCCAGGGTTCATATACATTGGTGACACAGGGCTAATCTGGCACCCTATTCCCTATATAGTGCATCACCTTTAGCCAGAGCAGTAGTAGTGCAGTTAATAGGGAGCCATTTTGGACAAAGCCACGTTCTGTCTCCATTTCCTATGGACCCACAGCTTTGGAGAACGGTAGATGTAAAGCCTTGTCTCTAGAGTTACCAGTAAACGGGCCCTTCAGTTCTGCACCTACATATCCTCACTGACTCTGGAACTCTATCTGTCAGAGTGTGGATCCTCCAGACAGACAGACAGGGCTGTGGTTTCTGGTTTCTTACCTCCCAAAGCTCATGTAATCTGTTTGAACAGAGACCTCCTCAGAGATTAATCCTTACCGCTCTTATCCTGTTATGTGTGAAAGTTTGTGTGTGTGTGTGTGTGTGTGTAGTGCGTGTGTGTAGTGCGTGTGTGCGTGTGTGTGTGAGTGTGTGTGATTCTCACATCAGTGCGTTCTACCGTGAACCTGTCATTTATAATCCTCTCAGAGAGAGTGATAGCGAGAGAGAGAGAGATTTATCACCAAGGACAGCTCAGAGAGAGAAAGTGAGGTGACACGTTAGTGTGTGACACTCATTAAAAAGCTACCAATATTACCAATATAATTTATTCATTCTGGTTCCAGACATCTCACAGCTACCATGGTTATCCATGAGCATGCCACATCCTCTCTGGTTAGTTCTCTGGTCAGATGAGTCCTTTGCCAGGATCTTCTCTAATAAGAACCATGATGTGTGTGTGTGTGTGTGTGTGTGTGTGTGTGTGTGTGTGTGTGTGTGTGTGTGTGTGTGTGTGTGTGTGTGTGTGTGTGTGTGAGAGTGAGAGAGAGAGAGAGAGAGAGAGAGAGAGAGAGAGAGAGAGAGAGAGAGAGAGAGAGAGAGAGAGAGAGAGAGAGAGAGAGAGAGAGAGAAGAGAGAGAGAGAGAGAGAGAGAGAGAGAGAGAGAGAGAGAGAGAGAGAAACAGCATGTCAGAAATCAGCTCAATGTAATTGAAGAATCCATAGACTCTAACCACTTCTGGGAAAATTGGAAAACACTAAACAAACAACAACACGAAGAGCTATCTATCCAAAACGGAGATGTATGGGTAAACCACTTCTCCAATCTTTTTGGCCCTATAACAGAGAACAAACAGCAAAAAAATATACATGATCAAATGCAAATCTTAGAATCAACTATTAAAGACTACCAGAACCCACTGGATTCTCCAATTACATTGAATGAACTACAGGACAAAATACAAACCCTTCAACCCAAAAAGTCCTGTGGTGTTGATGGTATCCTCAATGAAATGATAAAATATACAGACCACAAATTTCAATTAGCTATACTTAAACTCTTTAACATCATCCTTAGCTCTGGCATCTTCCCCAATATCTGGAACCAAGGACTGATCACCCCAATCCACAAAAGTGGAGACAAATTTGACCCCAATAACTACCGTGGGATATGCGTCAACAGCAACCTTGGGAAAATCCTCTGCATTATCATTAACAGCAGACTAGTTCATTTCCTCAGTGAAAACAATGTACTGAGCAAATGTCAAATTGGCTTTTTACCAAATTACCGTACGACAGACCACGTATTCACCCTGCACACCCTAATTGACAAACAAACAAACCAAAACAAAGGCAAAGTCTTCTCATGCTTTGTTGATTTCAAAAAAGCTTTTGACTCAATTTGGCATGAGGGTCTGCTATACAAATTGATGGAAAGTGGGGTTGGGGGAAAAACATATGACATTATAAAATCCATGTACACAAACAACAAGTGTGCGGTTAAAATTGGCGAAAAACATACACATTTCTTTCCACAGGGCCGTGGGGTGAGACAGGGATGCAGTTTAAGCCCCACCCTCTTCAACATATATATCAACGAATTGGCGAGGGCACTAGAACAGTCTGCAGCACCCGGCCTCACCCTACTAGAATCTGAAGTCAAATGTCTTCTGTTTGCTGACGATCTGGTGCTTCTGTCACCAACCAAGGAGGGCCTACAGCAGCACCTAGATCTTCTGCACAGATTCTGTCAGACCTGGGCCCTGACAGTAAATCTCAGTAAGACAAAAATAATGGTGTTCCAAAAAGGTCCAGTTGCCAGGACCACAAATACAAATTCCATCTAGACACCGTTGCCCTAGAGCACACAAAAAAGCGATACATACCTCGGCCTAAACATCAGCGCCACAGGTAACTTCCACAAAGCTGTGAACGATCTGAGAGACAAGGCAAGAAGGGCCTTCTATGCCATCAAAAGGAACATAAAATTTGACATACCAATTAGAATCTGGCTAAAAATACTTGAATCAGTTATAGAACCCATTGCCCTTTATGGTTCTGAGGTCTGGGGTCCGCTCACCAACCAAGAATTCACAAAATGGGACAAACACCAAATTGAGACTCTGCATGCAGAATTCTGCAAAATCATCCTCCGTGTACAACGTAAAACACCAAATAATGCATGCAGAGCAGAATTAGGCCAATACCCGCTAATTATCAAAATCCAGAAAAGAGCCGTTAAATTCTATAACCACTTAAAAGGAAGCGATTCCCAAACCTTCCATAACAAAGCCATCACCTACAGAGAGATGAACTTGGAGAAGAGTCCCCTAAGTAAGCTTGTCCTGGGGCTCTGTTCACAAACACAAACAGACCCCACACAGCCCCAGGACAACAACAACCAACAACACAACTAGACCCAACCAAATCATGAGAAAACAAAAAGAGAATTACTTGACACATTGGAAAGAACAAACAAAAAAACAGAGCAAACTAGAATGCTATTTGGCCCTAAACAGAGAGTACACAGTGGCAGAATACCTGACCACTGTGACTGACCCAAACTTAAGGAAAGCTTTGACTATGTACAGACTCAGTGAGCATAGCCTTGCTATTGAGAAAGGCCGCCGTAGGCAGACCTGGCTCTCAAGAGAAGACAGGCTATGTGCACACTGCCCACAAAATGAGGTGGAAACTGAGCTGCACTTCCTAACCTCCTGCCAAATGTATGACCATATTAGAGACACATATTTCCCTCAGATTACAGCGATCCACAAAGAATTCGAAAACAAACCCAATTTTGATAAACTCCCTTATCTACTGGGTGAAAAACCACAGTGTGCCATCACAGCTGCAATATTTGTGACCTGTTGCCACAAGAAAAGGGCAACCAGTGAAGAACAAACACCATTGTAAATACAACCCATATTTATGTTTATTTATTTTCCCATTTGTACTTTAACTATTTGCACATTGTTACAACACTGTATATATACATAATATGATATTTGAAATGTCTTTATTCGTTTGAAACTTCTGAGTGTAATGTTTACTGTTAATATTTATTGTTTATTTCACTTTTGTTTACTATCTACTTCACTTGCTTAGGCAATGTTAACACACGTTTCCCATGCCAATAAAGCCCTTAAATTGAATTGGAGAGAGAGAGAGAGAGAGAGAGAGAGAGAGAGAGAGAGAGAGAGAGAGAGAGAGAGAGAGAGAGAGAGAGAGAGAGAGAGAGAGAGAGAGAGAGAGAGAGAGAGAGAGAGAGAGAGAGAGACAGAGAGAGAGAGACAGAGAGACAGAGAGACAGAGAGACAGAGAGACAGAGAGACAGAGAGACAGAGAGACAGAGAGACAGAGAGACAGAGACAGAGACAGAGACAGAGACAGAGACAGAGACAGAGACAGAGACAGAGACAGAGACAGAGAGAGAGAGAGAGAGAGAGAGAGAGAGAGAGAGGACCACAGCACTCAAGGGAGTGATAGAAAAAGCTTATTCTACTTTCCCTAAGGCACAAGTGGTTATCTCAACCCTGTTACCACGAAAAGATTTCCACCCTGCTACCATACAGTGGGTAAATGGAAGTATTTCCCGTGACTGTGCATCAAAACCAAATGTCTACCTGGCCCACCACTCCACCCTGGACGTGAACAGCCTTTACGACCAGGTCCACCTATACAAGGCAGCAGTGCCCACCTTCGCCCGGACCCTAAAGGATATCGCCCTCAACCGCAGACCCAACACCTCACACAGGAGCAACAGATCAACAGACACCCCGCCCAGACCAGCGAGACACTCTCCCAGACCTGCGGGACCCCCCCCAGGACCTACACATAGAGGACCCCCGCAGAGAGGACCTACATCCAGACCACAGCACCATCAGACACATCTACACCCCGACCCCCACCAATTAACTCCCCCCCAAGTCAACCATGCCCACACCCCATTTAGGCCCCCTCAGATCAGACCTATGTGCTACCTATATCCCCCCACTAGAATCCCCATACTTTAATGAAGACAGCTTCTCCATCCTGGAGGAGGAAATCAATCATTTCCAGACCCAGGGACATGTACTAGTCTGTGGCGACCTAAATGCCAGAACTGGACAAGAACCTGACACCCTCAGCACACAGGGGGACAAACACCTACCTGGAGGTGGCAGCATTCCCTCCCCCATATGCCCCCCTAGGCACAACTACTACAACATAACCAACAAAAACGGGTCACGACTCCTGCAGCTCTGTCGCACACTGGGTAGGGTATGTACATAGTCAATGGTAGGCTTCGAGGGGACTCCTATGGTAGGTACACCTATAGCTCATCTCTTGGCAGTAGTACTGTAGACTACTTTATCACTGACCTCAACCCAGAGCCTCTCAGAGCGTTCACAGTCAGCCCACTGACACCCCTATCAGACCACAGCAAAATCACAGTCTACTTGAACAGAGCAATACTCAATCATGAGGCATCAAAGCCAAAGGAACTGAATAATATTAGGAAATGCTATAGATGGAAGGAAAGTAGTGTTGAAACCTACCAAAAAACAATTAGGCAACAACAAATTCAATCCATTCTAGACAACTTCCTGGACAAAACGTTCCACTGTAATAGTGAAGGTGTAAACTTGGCAGTAGAAAACCTAAACAGTATATTTGACCTCTCAGCTTCCCTATCAAATCTAAAAATCTCTAACAGAAAACCAAAGAAAAGTAACAACAGTGATAAATGGTTTGATGAAGAATGCAAAAACCTAAGAAAGAAATTGAGAAACCTATCCAACCAAAAACATAGAGACCCAGATAACCTGAGCCTACGCCTTCACTATGGTGAATCACTAAAACACTACAGAAATACACTACGGAAAAAGAAGGAACAGCATGTCAGAAATCAGCTCAATGTAATTGAAGAATCCATAGACTCTAACCACTTCTGGGAAAATTGGAAAACACTAAACAAACAACAACACGAAGAGCTATCTATCCAAAACGGAGATGTATGGGTAAACCATTTCTCCAATCTTTTTGGCCCTATAACAGAGAACAAACAGCAAAAAAATATACATGATCAAATGCAAATCTTAGAATCAACTATTAAAGACTACCAGAACCCACTGGATTCTCCAATTACATTGAATGAACTACAGGACAAAATACAAACCCTCCAACCCAAAAAGGCCTGTGGTGTTGATGGTATCCTCAATGAAATGATAAAATATACAGACCACAAATTTCAATTAGCTATACTTAAACTCTTTAACATCATCCTTAGCTCTGGCATCTTCCCCAATATTTGGAACCAAGGACTGATCACCCCAATCCACAAAAGTGGAGACAAATTTGACCCCAATAACTACCGTGGGATATGCGTCAACAGCAACCTTGGGAAAATCCTCTGCATTATCATTAACAGCAGACTAGTTCATTTCCTCAGTGAAAACAATGTACTGAGCAAATGTCAAATTGGCTTTTAACCAAATTACCGTACGACAGACCACGTATTCACCCTGCACACCCTAATTGACAAACAAACAAACCAAAACAAAGGCAGAGTCTTCTCATGCTTTGTTGATTTCAAAAAAGCTTTTGACTCAATTTGACATGAGGGTCTGCTATACAAATTGATGGAAAGTGGGGTTGGGGGAAAAACATAGGACATTATAAAATCCATGTACACAAACAACAAGTGTGCGGTTAAAATTGGCAAAAAACACACACATTTCTTTCCACAGGGCCGTGGGGTGAGACAGGGATGCAGTTTAAGCCCCACCCTCTTCAACATATATATCAACGAATTGGCGAGGGCACTAGAACAGTCTGCAGCACCCGGCCTCACCCTACTAGAATCTGAAGTCAAATGTCTACTGTTTGCTGATGATCTGGTGCTTCTGTCACCAACCAAGGAGGGCCTACAGCATCACCTAGATCTTCTGCACAGATTCTGTCAGACCTGGGCCCTGACAGTAAATCTCAGTAAGACAAAAATAATGGTGTTCCAAAAAGGTCCAGTTGCCAGGACCACAAATACAAATTCCATCTAGACACCGTTGCCCTGGAGCACACAAAAAACGATACATACCTCGGCCTAAACATCAGCGCCACAGGTAACTTCCACAAAGCTGTGAACGATCTGAGAGACAAGGCAAGAAGGGCCTTCTATGCCATCAAAAGGAACATACAATTTGACATACCAATTAGGATCTGGCTAAAAATACTTGAATCAGTTATAGAACCCATTGCCCTTTATGGTTGTGAGGTCTGGGGTCCGCTCACCAACCAAGAATTCACAAAATGGGACAAACACCAAATTGAGACTCTGCATGCAGAATTCTGCAAAAACATCCTCCGTGTACAACGTAAAACACCAAATAATGCATGCAGAGCAGAATTAGGCCAATACCCGCTAATTATCCAAATCCAGAAAAGAGACGTTAAATTCTATAACCACTTAAAAGGAAGTGATTCCCAAACCTTCCATAACAAAGCCATCACCTACAGAGAGATGAACTTGGAGAAGAGTCCCCTAAGTAAGCTGGTCCTGGGGCTCTGTTCACAAACACAAACAGACCCCACAGAGCCCCAGGACAACAACAACAACAACACAATTAGACCCAACCAAATCATGAGAAAACAAAAAAAGAATTACTTGACACTTTGGAAAGAACAAACAAAAAAACAGAGCAAACTAGAATGCTATTTGGCCCTAAACAGAGAGTACACAGTGGCAGAATACCTGACCACTGTGACTGACCCAAACTTAAGGAAAGCTTTGACTATGTACAGACTCAGTGAGCATAGCCTTGCTATTGAGAAAGGCCGCCGTAGGCAGACCTGGCTCTCAAGAGAAGACAGGCTATGTGCACACTGCCCACAAAATGAGGTGGAAACTGAGCAGCACTTACTAACCTCCTGCCAAATGTATGACCATATTAGAGACACGTATTTCCCTCAGATTACAGCGATCCACAAAGAATTCGAAAACAAACCCAATAATGATAAACTACCTTATCTACTGGGTGAAAAACCACAGTGTGCCATCACAGCTGCAAGATTTGTGACCTGTTGCCACAAGAAAAGGGCAACCAGTGAAGAACAAACACCATTGTAAATACAACCCATATTTATTTTTATTTATTTTCCCATTTGTACTTGTTTCCTATTTGCACATTGTTACAACACTGTATATATACATAATATGTTACGATCCGGCACTGTTGGTCCTGCCCCGCTTGTTTCCCTTTTCCTTTTTTTCCCCTGTGTGTGTTGTCTGTGTCTGTCTCCCCCTGCTGTGCAGCCCAGGCAGAGGATCTAGGTCAGGGGGCGTGGCCATTCTCTCTCATGCTCAGTTACCTCCAGCTGCGGCTCATTGTCACCAATCAACCAGCAGTTATCTACCCGGGCTGGACACCTCTCCAGCGCCAGTTCGTTCCTACACTACCTGTGGTAACTTGGCCCCGTACAGCAATCTCAGTCTAGTTGTTACTATCTCAGCATTATAGTTGTTTCTGCCACGTTTTGTAACCTGTCTCTCCTTCGACCAGATCCCGTCTGTTCCTGCTGCCTGCCTACCTGCCATTCCCACGCCGCAACCTGCTCATCTGTTGTCTGATATCCTCGTCATCCAGCTCTCCGGACTACTGGCTCTCCCCCCACTCAGCTCCTACCCCGGTCTGAAGCTATTCCACCCTGAACTGTTTCTCTCTGCCAATTCACGCTGAATAAACGACATCCTAATTCACCCTCTGTTGTCCGTGTGTCCGTCTCTGCACCTGAGTCCCCACCAAGCCTAATAGAACGAACTGGCCAAACATGGACTCAGCAGAGATGCCACATGAAACAACGGGTGATGGCGTACAACGCGCCCTCCATTCACAGGGAATGTTATTGGGACAACACGACCAACTCATCCGGACTCTTGTGGATAACAACCAGCAGTTGTTGGATCAAGTATCTCATCTCACCTCTCAGGTAGCTAACCTGGTAACACTCACTACCCTTCCTCCCTCTGCTTCTCCTCCGCCTGTTCCTCCTACAGTGGCTCCAGGCTCGGCTTCCGCTCCTGCCCTTCGGGAACCCCCTACAACCTCACCCGAACCTTTCACCGGGGACCTGAACAAATGCCGTGGTTTCCTGCTTCAGTGCCGCTTGGTGTTCCAACAGAAGCCCCTGTCTTTCTCCACGGAATCCTCAAGGGTACATTACGCACTGGGGTTAATGAGGGGCAAAGCTTTGATTTGGGCAGAAGCGGCTTGTTCTACTCAGCAGATTGCCAGCCTGTCGTTTGACGATTTTTCCTCTCAATTGAAAGTTGTGTTTGATCACCCGGACCATGCCGGGACCGCCACAAAGAGACTATTGAAGCTACGACAGGGCACGGGTAGCGTGGCTGAATACGCCATTGATTTTTGGACCTTGGCAGCCGATTCCAAGTGGAATGACGAAGCTCTTCAGGGAGCGTTTGTTAACGGTCTAAGTGACACGATTAAGAATGAACTAGCTGTTCGTGATGAGCCTGCTAACCTTCATGTTCTCGTTTCCCTTGCTACACGAATAGACAACAGGCTACGGGAGAGGAGACAGGAGAGGGGCGGTCGGGTCCACACCGCAGCGGATCCCTCCACGGAACTAGACGAGCCCATGCAGCTGGGCCGTGCTCGTCTGTCCCCTGCCGAAAAGGAACGGGCGCATGCGGGCTGGTGAGTGCATGTACTGTGGGGACCGCACTCATTTCCTGGTTAACTGTCCGGTTCGCCCAAAAGACCAAGCTCGCAGGTAAAAGTGGGCATACTTGCGAGTGCTACACCTGACTCAATGCCCACAGCACCCCGTCTAGTTATCCCAGCTACAGTCCAGTTCAGGAATCTATCTCTCCCACTAGCTGCTCTCATCGACTCTGGTGCTGAGGATAGTTTCCTTGACGTTAATCTGGTCACTCAGGCTGAGATCCCTGTTAAGCCCCTGCCTAAGCCTATAACAGTAACCGCTATTGACGGCCATCAGTTTGCCAACATCACCCATCAAACTGTCCCCGTTTCTCTCATGCTGTCCGGCAATCACAAGGAAACCATCCAGTTTAAAGTAGTCTCCTCCTCGGCCTCCCCCCTTATCCTCGGTTTCCCTTGGCTTAGCATTCACAACCCCCCATATTGACTGGCAAAACCACAAAATACACAGTTGGAGCACTCACTGCCATTCTGTTTGCCTTGGGTCGGCTATTCCGCCCTCGGTAGGTTCCCCTGCTTCCCCTGTCAAAACCCCAGACCTCTCTTCAGTCCCTGAGGAGTACCTGGACCTGGCCGAGGTATTCAGTAAGTCCAAGGCACTTTCATTACCACCTCATAGGCCATACGATTGCGCTATTGAGTTACTGCCTGGAGCCCCTTTGCCGTCCAGTCGGCTTTTCAATCTGTCCCGTCCTGAGAGAGAAGCTATGGAAACCTACATAGGCGACTCCCTAGCCTCTGGCATCATTCGTCCCTCATCTTCCGCTGTTGGTGCTGGGTTCTTTTTTGTAGAGAAGAAGGACAAAACATTACGCCCCTGCATTGACTACAGAGGACTTAATAACATCACAGTCAGAAATACGTACCCCCTGCCTCTCATCAACTCAGCATTTGAACCCCTTCATGGTGCCACCGTGTTTACCAAACTCGACCTACGTAACGCTTACCACCTCGTTAGGATCAGGCCGGGAGACGAATGGAAGACTGGGTTCAATACCCCTCTCGGACACTTTGAATACCTAGTCATGCCATTCGGTCTCACTAACGCCCCAGCAGTGTTTCAGGCCATGATTAACGATGTGTTGAGGGATTTTCTACACCGTTTTGTGTTTGTCTATTTGGATGACATTCTAATATTCTCTAAGTCACAGGATGAACACGTCTCCCACGTCCGTCTGGTTCTCCAACGCCTCATGGAAAATAAACTGTATGTGAAAGCAGAAAAATGTGAGTTCCACCGGCAGTCCGTCCCCTTTTTTGGGCTTTATTATCGAGCGGGGACAAGTGTCACCAGACCCTGACAAGATCAGAGCGGTTGTGGAGTGGCCCACACCCACGTCTCGGAAGCAGCTACAACGCTTCCTGGGCTTCGCCAACTTCTACCGCCCTTCATCAGGGGTTTCAGCCGAGTGGTTGCCCCCTGACCAAGCTCACCTCCCCTAAGGTGCCATTCCTGTGGACGCCTGAGGCCGAGTCAGCTGTGAGTACATTGAAGGAACTGTTCACCACCTCACCTGTTCTTATTCATCCAGACACTAGTTTGCAGTTTATTGTGGAAGTGGACGCCTCTGATTCGGGGGTGGGGGCAGTCCTGTCACAACGTTCCCCCACGGACCAGAAGCTCCATCCTGTGGCCTTTTTCTCCAGGAGATTGACCCCTGCTGAGAAGAACTACGACGTGGGTAACCGGGAGTTGCTTGCTGTCAAGTTGGCGTTGGAGGAGTGGAGGCACTGGCTAGACGGAGCAGAGCAACCCTTCATAGTCTGGACAGACCACAAGAACCTGGCTTACATCCAGTCATCCAAGAGGCTGAACTCCCCGTCAGGCCAGATGGGCTCTGTTCTTCAGCAGGTTCAAGTTTATTTTAACATATCGTCCTGGCACACGTAATGTCAAGCCTGATGCTCTCTCTCGCCAGTTTACAGACAATGAAGACTTCAGCAATCCTGAACCTGTTCTGCCCGCTTCCTGTTTGGTGGCGGCTGTTCACTGGGAAATCGAGTCCCTCGTCCGATCGGCACAAGAGTTGGAACCTGGACCGGCCGATGGCCCCCGACCCTTCTCTATGTTCCCGCAGCCGTGCGGCCGCAAGTGCTCAACTGGATCCACACCTCACGATTCTCCTGCCACCCTGGTATGAACCGTACACTGTCGCTACTTAAGAGGCACTTTTGGTGGCCATCCGCCGAGGCAGACGTCCGGGAGTACGTGGCGGCCTGTTCCATCTGTGCCCAAAACAAGGCGTCCCACAGGGCTCCTTCGGGCCTGCTGCGGCCTCTCCCAGTCCCGAGTCGTCCTTGGTCTCACGTGGGCTTGGACTTCGTCACTGGACTTCCTATGTCTGAGGGTAATGACACCATACTCACCATCGTGGACAGATTCTCTAAATCTGCCCATTTTGTTGCATTACCAAAATTACCATCTGCCAGTGAGACAGCCGACCTTTTTTGTCCTACATGTATTCCGTCCCCATGGAATACCTGTGGACATAGTGTCCGATAGAGGCCCACAGTTCATTTCTCGGGTATGGAAGGAGTTTTGTTCTGCTCTGGGTGCCTCTGTCAGTCTCTCATCAGGTTTTCATCCCCAGTCCAATGGCCAGACTGAGAGGACCAATCAGGACCTGGAGGCTGCTCTACGCTGTGTGACATCCCAGAACCCGTCCACCTGGGCCAAACATCTCCCGTGGGTCGAATATGCCCACAATTCCCTCACCTCCTCTGCCACCGGCCTCTCACCATTTGAGGCGGCTTTGGGGTACCAACCGCCATTGTTCCCGTCTCAGGAAAGGGAGTTAGCCATCCCGTCAGTTCAGGATAACCTTCGTCGCTGCCGCAAGGTGTGGGTGGACACCCGTGAGGCCCTTCTACGGACAGCAGAGCGTAACAAGAGAGTGGCGGACAGGCACAGGGTAGTCGCTCCCCCAGTTCCAGCCTGGTCAGCGAGTCTGGCTCTCCTCCAGCAACATCCCCCTGCGCACTGACTCCCGTAAGCTGTCGCCCCGGTATTTGGGTCCTTTCGAGATCGATTCCATCATCAACCCTTCGGCTGTTCGGTTGAAGCTTCCCCAGGCCATGAGAGTCCATCCTACATTTCACGTGTCCCAGCTGAAGCTGGTCTCCTCCAGCCCTTTGTGTCCGCCTGTGGATCCCCTCCGCCACCGCGATTATTGATCGACCATCCAGCCTACACGGTGCGGAGACTGCTGGACGTCCGGAGGCGTGGTAGAGGGCTTCAGTACCTGGTGGACTGGGAGGGATACGGTCCCGAGGAGAGGTCCTGGATTCCCCGACGATTTATACTGGATCCTCAGCTGGTGGCTGATTTCCATAGGGACCACCCTGACAAGCCGGGTGGGTCGCCGGGTGGCGCCCGTTGAGGGGGGTACTGTTACGATCCGGCACTGTTGGTCCTGCCCCGCTTGTTTCCCTTTTCCTTTTTTTCCCCTGTGTGTGTTGTCTGTGTCTGTCTCCCCCTGCTGTGCAGCCCAGGCAGAGGATCTAGGTCAGGGGCGTGGCCATTCTCTCTCATGCTCAGTTACCTCCAGCTGCGGCTCATTGTCACCAATCAACCAGCAGTTATCTACCCGGGCTGGACACCTCTCCAGCGCCAGTTCGTTCCTACACTACCTGTGGTAACTTGGCCCCGTACAGCAATCTCAGTCTAGTTGTTACTATCTCAGCATTATAGTTGTTTCTGCCACGTTTTGTAACCTGTCTCTCCTTCGACCAGATCCCGTCTGTTCCTGCTGCCTGCCTACCTGCCATTCCCACGCCGCAACCTGCTCATCTGTTGTCTGATATCCTCGTCATCCAGCTCTCCGGACTACTGGCTCTCCCCCCCACTCAGCTCCTACCCCGGTCTGAAGCTATTCCACCCTGAACTGTTTCTCTCTGCCAATTCACGCTGAATAAACGACATCCTAATTCACCCTCTGTTGTCCGTGTGTCCGTCTCTGCACCTGAGTCCCCACCAAGCCTAATATAATATGACATTTGAAATGTCTTTATTCTCTTGTTTTAATTCTTCGGTTGTTAACACAAACATCCAGAATAGAATCCAATTGATTTATTGTCCTCAGAGATGGACATTATTTTTCACAGAGAGCACTATTCTAAACCCAACTATTCTAAACCCAAACATCTATAATGACATCTCTCCTGTTCCTTTCTTCAGAGAAAGACAGGCAATTATCTAGACTAAATGACCACACTATCTATGTAATACAAACAGGTGTATATAGGCTGGCAGATAAATGCATGTGTACCCAGTGCAGCCTGCTGTCTGGTAGTTAGGCTACAACAACATGAGTTTAAAAGAAGTCCGAACTGGCACGTTGGTTATCCAACCTAATTCAAGCTATACCACCCGGGGATCCAACTGTCCTGTACTGTCTGTGACATTAGTCAGACTAGCAGAGTAGGTTCAACAAGTGTCTGAAACAAGGTTTACATTCAATAACATATTACACTGGGCAGAGAGAGAGAGAGAGAGAGAGAGAGAGAGAGAGAGAGAGAATAGCGGTCCTTTCAGATTGACAGACAGCATCAGGTAGCATTAACAACACTGGTTCTCCTGAATGTATTTTATTGTCTCCCTCTGCTCCCAGACTGAGCCAAAGCTTTAATGCAGACTCTCTTTATACTGAGGATGCACCTCAAATGGCACCCTATTCCCTATGGGCCACCTTATGGGCCCTGGTCAAAAGTAGTGCACTAGATAGGGAATAGGGTGCCATTTGTGACACAACCTAATTTATCTACAGAACCAAAAAGCTTTCAGCAGCCTGCCAGCCAGAGACTGGCTGACTGTGACTACCACTCCAGGCAGTGGTATTATATAATGTGATGTCATTTGGAGGAGAGAGAGAGATGCTCTTTAGTGTTCTCCAAGGGGCATCATCAGACACTAGACTAGTGTCTCCCTAAATGTCAACACAGGGACAGGCCATGAGGCGTTTGTCTTCACAACTTAAAGAGACGGGGGGTGAAGATGGGGCAAATTCAGGGGTCTTCCACTTTTTCTTACCCAGGGACCCCCACCCAGGCAAACTGGTGACCCAGGGACCCCCGCCCAGGCAAACCGGTGACCCAGGGGCCCCCGCCCAGGCAAACTGGTGACCCAGGGACCCCCGCCCAGGCAAACCGGTGACCCAGGGGCCCCCGCCCAGGCAAACTGGTGACCCAGGGACCCCCGCCCAGGCAAACCGGTGACCCAGGGACCCCTGCCCAGGCAAAAGGCAAACCCAGGATCCCCATCATATGTTAGCAAAAAAAATGTTTGTTTCACGTCTTGTCTTATCATCAGGTGAATGACAAGGATAAGTCATCAACATTTCTAAATAAATAGATTTAGTAGATTGTTTTATTTTATTTTGACCTCCCCACATTATAATTAGAAGAAGAAGTGTAAACTCTAACGTAGCCTATTAGAAAGAAAGGTAACTCCAAACACATGTTCGCTAATAGCAGCTGTTTAGCTGTTTAAACAAGGTTAGCCATGTGTTGGCGGAAATTAATTAAGTCAAGAAAGCTTACCAGCAGCCAGCAGCACTCACGGGTGCTTTTTCAAAGCTTATGGCCGTGTTCCTCTGCCCAGGCGTGGCTGACGCCTGCCAGATCTTACAACGCCTGGATAGGTATTTTACTTATCAGCTAATCACATCATATGTTATAGCAATCTGGTGCCCTACAGCACAGTCGATGACGTGGCACGCAACAATTAGATGATGCATGCAAAGTCTGAGCAGGGGAACGCGCCCATTGTCATATACTCCAGTGAGTTTAATTTGCTCAATATTAGGAGTTGAAGAATAAAGTTGACATCATTAGAAAGAAGATATTATCCTATTTTCTACTGAATGTATGTAATTTAAAATGTGTTTATTCTGTTGTTGTTAGTGATATTCATAAAAACTATTCAATAGAAAAAAAGAAAAAAACTATGTTTTATTTTTTATACATATCTATTTTGGCGGACCCCTTGCAGTACCACAGACCCTGGGTTGAATACCCCTGGGCTAGTTGACGCACAGGACTAGGTCACAAATTAAACACACACACACAGTGCATGCCATGTACAGTAGGACACATGTACAAATTGACTGCATTACTTCCTGAATTGACTGCATTGAAATAGCATTGACCGCAACCTCATTGACTTCCCTTAGAGGTGAGTGGATCAGGATGGGAAAAGGTATGTGCAGCGCCCATTCACCACAGCCCAAGGATGAAGCCTATGTTGGCCCTGATGCACCAGCACCTATTCAAACATCAATCCACCTTCACACTGAGCTGTCTACGTGGGCCGGTGACTTTGTAAATGGGAGTTCTTCTGAGTCAGGTAATCCAAGACCATGTGGCCGTAGCTACACTCCCTGGCTGAATCTCAACAGTCTAAAGTGGTGTCCCCTTCCTTCTCCTCTCCTTGTCTCCCATTCTCCATCTGATGATGTGAAAGACCAGGACAGGTGGAAAGCAGATTTTAGGAGAGGAAGTCACTTTAGACTATTGAGATGCACCCTGTGTTACCTGAGTCCACTACTTCTCCTGGTCTTTCTGTAGAGTTCTCCTCTCTGTCATGTTCTGTTCCTATCTCCTCTGTCTAAGACAGGGCTTGCTCTGTGAATTATAGTACTCCTACGTTTACATGGCCATCGGAAGTGAGTAAGTGAGAAAATCATTATTTATGTTCTCAAGCATATAATTGCTCCTGCGTGCTTGGGATCCACAACATGCACAGCGGAGAGAGAGAGAGAGAGAGAGAGAGAGAGAGAGCTTTTCAGCACTTCAGCTCCATGGACAGCTCCAGTGTTTTGAAACACTTTGAAAGACATCCTTGTTAGCAACAATTAGTCATATACAGTCAAGGCCTCGTGTAGCTCAGTTGGTAGAGCATGGCGCTTGCAATGCCAGGGTTGTGGGTTCGATTCCCATGGGGGGCCAGTATGAAAAATTTTTATGTACTCACTAACTGTAAGTCGCTTTGGATAAGAGCGTCTGCTAAATGACATAAATGTAAATGTCTGACTATAGGTCTACCTATATGTCTATTGTCTACCTGTAAGGCCACTCACCTGTTCTGGACCTTGGAAACATATCCTGCACTGGGGAGTCCTAACACCACTGTCTGTGCGACTGTTCAGGGAGAATCTCTCCTCACACTTCTCTTTGGAGCAGTCCTCCTCAGAGCTGCCATAGTCCAGGGGTCCAGTCTGTCCCGTAGCATGCAGCCATTCCTCTGTTGCTTTAGGCTCGTTTGTCCCGGCAGAATGAGGCTCTCCTGTCGGCGGGGCAGGGGCAGCAGAACCATCCGCCTCTGGTGGAGGTGCACTCGCTGCAGAGTTGCTGTTGTCGGCGGCAACATCATTGCCGATGCCGGACCCATTGCTGTCCGTGTATTGTCCGTTCATGGGGATGATCGCCGGTGGCGGAGCCGGGACCGGCGGTCTGAGTAAGAAAACCTTCAGGTCACTGAACAAAACGCAACAGCGGCCTTTGGGCATGCCCTGGCGGCGGAGCAGCATCGGTCTCCGGCTCAACAATCCCCAGCACCATACAACCACCCCGAGAGACAACAACATGTGCCCGTCTGTTTCTATAGGAGGATACAGGTGTACATTTGTATTCATAAATGTGCAGAGCACATGAAGAGAAAAGGAAAAGCTTACTGTTATTTCGTTGAGGATGATCCGAAAGAGGAGTCTCCTCTGTTGTGTCTTTTCCAGTTTGGTTGAATGGCATTCTTTCTCCAACAGCTATTCCCTCAACAGCTATTTTCAATTTAGTTCCAAATTCTAAAATCGAATCAGCCTGAATAAATCGAATGAGTTGGTGTACGCGCACCACCACACATCCTTTCTCACCCTTGTCAGATACCCTATCGTGCACTAGCCTTGGAGCTTGCTTATGCCTGTAAATAAGTCATTGCTCAGGCTAAAGGAAAACCCTGACTATATACCAAACAAATAGACTCACATGTCTCATATACCTCAGAGAAAATGGGCAGGAACCTAGCTGAGCATCCTCCCGTTGCATTCCAATGGCAGCACACCAGGGGCAATGGCATCACAAACCGAATCATGCGAACAAGACTATACTATTGAGATCTTTTCATTCTTGTCTAGCCCACTCTCCCGTTGCCTATTATCGATCCTGTGTTGTAGCCTATCATGTTCCATTAATCCAACAGCTTTGTTTCTTGCGGGCCTTCTACCAACAATGTCCCATTACATGTTGTAATAACAGTCACTATGTGGACAGTGGTCCTTGATATAACCGTCCCCCCCACCCCGTTGACCAGTCGAGCCCTGTTTAAATCATCCTTTCTCTATGCTCTATCCGATGGAGGCTTTAAAGGCTATGTCCTCGGCTGATGTCTAATACAGTTCCCACGGTAGTTTACGTTCGTCGCCTGTCAATTCCACGGTCTGTCTGAGAAGGTGAGGCTATTCCCACAACAAAAGCCTACAAGATCATTTAGGGATGTCACGAACATGCCCTGGGCTTCGCTTCCACAGAGCCTAGGCTCCTACCGTCATTTTTTCTCACACGGAGCATCCTCTTTACAAGCGGGTAACCCTCATATTTTAACAACATAAGAGTGCTTGAATTCACCCCAAAACGGTTGTTGTCATGCCTTTGGTCGACAGGAGCAGCGAAGCCGGAGAGTGGTGGTTGATGTGTCCGTTGTCTCTGGGCTTTTGAAATCCGTTCGACTCGATGGTTCTCTTCTCGCCGTAGGTTTAGCACCATTATGGATGGGACAGCTCCCAGGCGCGGGCCCGTCTGGAACACCAGCGTGATGCAAGAAAGGGAGCGAGCATGGGCTAGCTCGTCTCATCTCGGATAGCAACAAGATAACATTTGGGATGAATGAGATGAAACAATTGATTATGCAAGACTCTTAAACAGATATAGTATTTGGCAAAATCATTTCAAACCTGGATTACATTGGGATACGATAACACATGCCTCTATTTACGCGTGGGAATACATGGGAACAGATTTCCTCAATTAAAAAATAAATAACTTTGAGCTGATTTCCTGGTGATTTACAGTCTTTCATGTCAAACAACGAAAACGATATATATATATATATATATATATATATATGTATATATATATATATAGTCTATTAGGGAACGTAAGCTGTTCACATTTGGCAAACAATTTGCTTCAATTCAAAACATTTCTTTACATATAGGTCTAAATTGGATGTGCGTTATGATACCATATGGGCTGTGGCTGTTGAATAATGCATAGTGGACTATCCCCTATATACACTAGGTATTTATATATTCTGGTCTGCCTAGTGTGCTTAGTGCCACACTACAGCCTTCCCTGAACCCGCTGAACCCTGGCAGTAAGCTACACACACACACCCATACACACACACACCCATACACACCACATCCAGATACAAATAGAGTATGCTGAATTCTCTCCATCTCCTCTCTCTTTAACATGTGTCTGAAGAGACAAGTGAGCCAGTCTGACCGAGCGCAGCCCAAATGGCACCCTATTCCCTACATAGTGCACTACTTTTGACCAGAGCCATATGAGCTATATAAGGAAAAGGGTGCCATTTGGGATGCAATCGGAGGAGTGGCCCACTCGCTGCTGCAGTTTCCCCCGGGCCCAGGGAAATCTGTCACACTGTTATAGGACTTCCCACCACCACTAACATTATGACATTTTGATAACTAACCCCCAAACAATTTAAAATATTCAAGAAACTTCTCTTAATCGCCCGTGGTCTCTCATCTCTCTCTCTCTCTCTCTCTCTCTCTCTCTCTCTCTCTCTCTCTCTCTCTCTCTCTCTCTCTCTCTCTCTCTCTCTCTCTCTCTCTCTCTCTCTCTCTTTCTATTTCTCTCTCTCTCTCTCTCTTTTCTCTCTCTCTCTCTCTCTCTCTCTCTCTCTCTCTCTCTCTCTCTCTCTCTCTCTCTCTCTCTCTCCCCCTCTCTCTCTCGCTCTCGACTATGCAGAGCGATTATGATTCTCTATCAATACTGTATGTTTGACACTGCTTGCAATGGCCAGTGAGGTGTGAGGGTCAAGGCCTTCATCGTTAATGCTATCTGTCATGTGACATATAGTCATTCTTACATCACACCACTTGACCTCAGGGTGTAGGCTACTGTCAGTGTGATGTCCTGCTCTGTGATGGAATATGAGTGTCCATCACCTACTGATATGTAGCCTATCAGTATCTCTCTCTCTCTCTCTCTCTCTCTCTCTCTCTCTCTCTCTCTCTCTCTCTCTCTCTCTCTGATGATAAAAACAAGGACTTTTAAAGGGGAAATCTGTGATTGGTACATACATTTTACATTTGAGTCATATAGCAGACGCTCTTATCCAGAGTGACTTACAGTTAGTGCATACATCTTTCATACTGCCCCCCCCCCCGTGATTCTTGAAGAATATAACTTTGAATTGAGCTTAGTTCAACTGCCGTACCCCATCGGAAGCCAAAATATAAGCTTGTTTTACTCCATTGTTTATAAACAATGTAATTGTAATGAATGTCAGACTAACGTGTCATCTCACTTTCTCTCTCTGAGCTGTCTGTGGTGCTGAATGCTGAATCTCTCTCTCTCCCCACTGATGCGTGGTTGATGTGTATATTTCTGAGGATGCTGTGGTACAATTGGGGCTTTAGAGAAAGAAACACATCACATCACATTCTCCAGGAAAGTTCTCTTAAAAAGGGGGATTATCCCATATTTCCTACATATCCCCTGCTAAATCACACACACACACACACACACACACACACACACACACACACACACACACACACACACACACACACACACACACACACACACACACTGTACATCCTCTCAATAAAGCTTACACTGTTAGAGGGACTGCTGTTTTCCGGCTGATGTCTTGTTTTACAGTGGGGCTTAAGCCTAGAAAAGTGACAGGCTGGCAGGCACAAGATCCTGGATGACCCAGACCATACTGTACTGTACTGTACTTAGAGGCCTATGTGAAGGAAATTGATGCAGTACAATACAACAGTAGTACCGTAGCATTTTGACTGTGTCTGTGTGTGTGTGTGTGTGTGTGTGTGTGTGTGTGTGTGTGTGTGTGTGTGTGTGTGTGTGTGTGTGTGTGTGTGTGTGTGCCTGCATCTGTGCGTGTGTGCACACAGCACCCGTCTGTATGTCCCCTACATAAGCCTCTCTCCGTGCTGGGAACTAGGAGATGAATCAGGCCCCTGAGGAATTCCATCTCTGCCAATTAGTGTTGCTGGTATCACAGCGTCTAGCATGAAACACTAGCTTGCAGCCAGGGCCTAATGACCAGGGTTGGTTGAAGAAGAGCACATGAATGATACAGTGATCAGGCCTCTTTACTTGTGAAAAGCATTATAATTGTTTAAGCAGCAACCATAATTACAGTACCAAGTTTTCCTGTATTCCTTTACCTTGAGGCAACTGAATATGAGCTTAGGCTAAAGCAATAAAATATTGGATAACTTTTCAGATAGTCTTTTTGAAAAACAATTTAACTAGCTCTCCCCTACATATCTACCACAAGCCTGTAGGCCTACCATCTCTAATTTCCTCATGCATATTTAAAAGTAACTCAAAGAATAGTTATAAAGTAGGCTAGCTAACATTAGCCTACAGGAAAAAGATACATGCTCTCTACATAGAATTCATAGGCACTTGGCTTGCAACAATGTAATGTAACACATGGCAAACGTTGATGATGATGTTACCATGGTTACCAAGAATTTCCGACGTGACCACTGATCCTCCCATTCAAATAAAAGCCAAATAGTTTGCCAACGTCCTACTAACATTTTTGGTAAGTTGAAGTAACGCTCTCATTAAGGAATTTTATGATAATGAAAGTTCACTAAGTTAACACACTTCGTCATGGCTCAATTATTTCAACTTGACAGTAGTAGGTAACGAGCTAGCTAAAGCTAGCTGGCTAGTAGCTGGGGTCCTCCTTGTCCAGTTTGTTCATTAGCACTGACAGTGTCACTTGACTGCGTTATGATGGAATCTGTTATTCGTTTTCTGGATGGAAATGATAAAGAAACACTGTTCATTCAAAGATTACATGTCTATGCAACTATATCTTCTTATTATATGTGAATGAGTACAGATGCAACTATATCTTCTTATTATTTGTGATTGAGTACAGATAAAGTGGATCTGAAATGGACATCAATGATGTAGCAGTGCAGAATCTTCACATAGCATAGAAGAACTGTGTTCTTCTCTATCAGACTAATAGCTGCTGATCAAGAGGTAAGTGTAATTTATGTTTTACAGAATGATATGGTTATTAGAGAATTGACATTGACCTCAATGACCGTACAGGTGAATGAAGACACTGGAGCCAGAGCCAAGATGGCAGCTATGGCAAGAAACATCTCCAAGGACTGGTCCTACCTCTATGAGAGGCTCTTTTCCAAGCTGTCCGATGAGGGCTTCCACGACATGTGGAGCATTGGTGGCTTTCTCGTAGTCTTCATCTTCTGCACCATCGTCATCACCCTGACTCTGGCTGTCATATTCAGCTGGTGCTGTGGATGGTGCTTCGACCTGCCGACCCTGGGGTCCAACAAGATCAGCGTGCTGCTCTCACCACCAGAACTGTCCAGACAGAAGTCTATGCAGACACAGACACACATTCTATCGAAACAGAGCCTGTCCAGACAGATATATCCCTCGAGGTCTGTGATGGATGCAAAGCATCCCATAGAGTCAGTTCGGAATCCTGAGTCTGTGCCCGATGTGCAAAATACTGAGAAAAGCAGCAAGAACAAGAAGCTTAAAGCTGGATCTGTGAAAGTAAAGCACAAAAGCCGGCCTGCATCCAGGATTGTGAGGAACAGAGATGTACCAGTATAGCTTCGGGCTACCAGACCAAATCAGTTTTTGTATCTGTGCCTGACTGACCTCTGTGACAGCCTCATTAGATGTTTCAAGTAAAGCCTTTCAATTTCAAGTTTTATTAGTCGTATGTACAGGATACACATGGTATACACCGTCCAACGAAACGCTTACTTGCATTTTTGCTTTCCCTACCAAAAATATATTTTCTGAAATCAGTGTTTTGGAAATACGTAAGATTAGGTTTATATGTAGTTGTTCTAGATATTTAGAGTCACAACACAACATTATTAGCAGGGGCCTGACATTGTTTTGTGCACAAGACACAGAAATGAAAAGGAGTCTCCTCACACTCAGGATCAATGCACCATTTTCTATCTATTTAGGCTGAGCATTCAGTCATCAGACCTTCATCAGGGTTGGGTAGGTTACTTTCTAAATGTAATCCGATACAGTTACTAGTCACCTGTCCAACACCGTAATTAGTAACGTCATTTTTGGATTACCCAAACTCAGTAATGTAATCTGATTACTTTCAGATACTTTTGGAATAATTTCCCCATTAGAAATTGGGGAAAACGCATTTGGTGTGTCATCATAGTGGTCTCTGACTTGTGGTCAGACTCGCTCCGGTGGAACAAACTTAAACTTGCTCCTTTTTTCAATGCTGAATTTAATGTCCTTGAGAAAACAGAAAGCTGTCAAAGTATTTTTTTCGCAAAAATACTTTTCTGAATTTAAAAGTAATCCAAGAAGTAATCATCTAGTTTTTCAAAAGTATCTGTAATATCATCACAATGTTTTAGCTGGTAACATAACGGATTACAGTGTTTTGGAATCAGTTACTCCCCGACCCTGTCAACAACAATGACTATGTCATTATTTTACTGTATACTTCTAAACCTTTCAAGATGAGAATATTTATTTTATCCAAGAAAATCTTGTTCACACCACAATACTTTTTTAAATTTGGGACCGGGCTCAAAAGATTGGTCACACTCATCACTTTCGCCTGTATTTCTGAAATAGGACACAAGGAGGCAGCATTTAGCTACTTTTGATCATTTCAACACCATGTTGTAGTTAGTAGGCCTAAGTAGGCTGTGTTTTGGACTCCCCCTGCTGGTTAGAAGTTGCAATTACATTTATCAGAATCTTCATCCCTCCACCGCACACATAAACCTGTTCCAAGCATCTGAAGCAAGGTGAATATATAACAAGGTGAATATAACGTGCATACATTTTATTCCTAAAATAGACCCCGTATCTCCCTGTGGAGTAGAAGGAAGTGTGCTCTGCCTATCCTTGACTGATCAGATTCGGAGTGCTGATCGAGGATCAGTTTTGCCTTTTAGATCATAATGAACAGATTGTATGGACAGGGGGGACCTGATCCTAAATCAGCACTCCTACTCTGAGATGATGAATACGGGTCGAGGACTCCTGCAATACCAGAGAGAGCGAAACATATCTGGAAAATAGAGATAGGGAGGGTAGCTGGCAATACTGAACTCATTGATTTCACTCTAAAAAAATGTGAACTATTACAAAAAATGCACACTTTTTGTTGGTATTCTTCGCTCAAGACGAAATGTTTCCCAACCTTGCCAAACGTTCGGAACACTGAATACACCCATAGAGTCGTGACGTAGCACGTGAGACACCATTCTTCCGGTACAACAAGGAAGAGCAGAATCTGAGAGATGTGATACCGCTAGATATTATTTCGTTGTGTATGTAGATTAATATATTTGAACTCTTACAATGTCAGAATCACCAGATACACGCAGTTTGGTTTCTGCGTCATCCCAGCTCAATTTAATGGAAATAGATACGGTGAGTGCGACTGTCGCGCGCATGGCCGTTTCTCAACTGTCTTTGTTGTTTCCTTGATAGCCTTGGTGGAGGTGGAAGCGATTAGCCAGCTGGCTAAACCTAGCTATTTTTTTTTCAATAGATGCACTCAAGGTGATAGTTTATTTGTGCAATTTAAGCTTTAGCTAGCATTAGTCTTATTTTGCTGGTTGTCAAATGTGTAGCGTGCTAGTGGGCTACTTCGTTGTCCTTTCTTTAGCCTAACACTGCCATGTCTCTGCTAAGTTATACGTTTAATGTCGGATCAAAGATCGATAGAACCATAGCATTTGGTAGAATACTAATAGTAATTGAATAACACATCTATGGCTAGAACGACCACTGAGCTCTATAGACTTCATTGTGCCGAACACATATTCCTTCCTTATCTATTCTTCTCAGATCGATGATAAAGAGTTTGACATTCCCCAAGTGGACACCCCTCCTACCCTGGAGAGCATCCTGAATGAGGTAACTGGCTCTCATCTTTCAATAACTATACCTATTCCATTCCAAAGACTGCAGGAATCGGACAGCTTCTTGGTCCTTGACTTCTTACAGAACAATACAATGTTCTGTAAGAAGTCAAAACAGTGGGGTAGCCCTACATCCATACCTGGGCTAACAGTTGTGATTCTTCTGTCTCCTGTTTCAGCCTGAGGATGAGGATGAGCCCTTCATCCTGGAGGACACGTGTCTTCTGAACACAGAGAACATCGATGCCCACTCCTGTGAGACCTCCTCACTGGCCAGCTCCGACAGCGGAGACCGCACACATCTCAAACGGTAGCCTATACACACACACACAAACTCAGCTATGTCTTACTATACTTGGAAGGACTTTTTTGGGACCAACAATTGATTCCCATTGAAAATTATATTTTCCTAAACGTAACCCTAACTCCTAACCCTAAACCTAACCCCTAATTCTAACCCTAAACCTAACCCCTAAGCCTAAAATAGCGTTTTTCCTTGTGGGGACCGGCAAAATGTCCTCACTTGTCAGAATTTTCCTTGTTTTACTATCCTTGTGAGGACTTATGGTACCCACAAGGATAGTTAAACAGAAATACACACACACACACACCCCCTCGGACGGTGAGAGGATACAGACTTTCACTCACAGGTTTGATGCAGGCAGCTTATCATTTCCTTTTCAACCTTCTCTGTTAGGTCTGTCCACTGCGGTATATTGTTCATACCTAGGTCATGTTTTGAGACCCTTCTTTGATGTGCTGTATTGAGCAGGTTACATTATGCGTTATGCATTATGGGTACAGTTAACTCTGACATTTGTGGTCACACTTGAGATTCAAACTTAACAGTCTCCCCTCGGGTGTCTGTGTGTGTGTGTGTGTGTGTGTGTGTGTGTGTGTGTGTGTGTGTGTGTGTGTGTAGGAAGAGGAAGACAGTGGAGCTCAACGCTACAGTCCATGGCTCTGTGCTCCGACACAGCATCCTGAAAGGCATCTCTGCTCAGATAGTCTCAGCCGCCGTGAGTAACACCCACCACACACACACACAGCTTTCAATTTTAACGTTTTGTCATGCCTCACTGAAATGTACTTTTTCCTTCGTTGTTCTTCAGGACAAAGTAGATGCTGGATTACCAACTGCAGTAGTAAGTATAAGCATCACATACTATGCTGTAGTGGTGCTCCTTTGACCCTTTCTAGACTGGTCCTTTTCTCTAGTTAAATGTCTTCTCTCTGTTTCTAGACTGGTTCTCTTCTCTAGTTAAATGTCTTCTCTCTGTTTCTAGACTGGTTCTCTTCTCTAGTTAAATGTCTTCTCTCTGTTTCTAGACTGGTTCTCTTCTCTAGTTAAATGTCTTCTCTCTGTTTCTAGACTGGTTCTCTTCTCTAGTTAAATGTCTTCTCTCTGTTTCTAGACTGGTTCTCTTCTCTAGTTAAATGTCTTCTCTCTGTTTCTAGACTGGTTCTCTTCTCTAGTTAAATGTCTTCTCTCTGTTTCTAGACTGGTTCTCTTCTCTAGTTAAATGTCTTCTCTCTGTTTCTAGACTGGTTCTCTTCTCTAGTTAAATGTCTTCTCTCTGTTTCTAGACTGGTTCTCTTCACTAGTTAAATGTCTTCTCTCTGTTTCTAGACTGGTTCTCTTCTCTAGTTAAATGTCTTCTCTCTGTTTCTAGACTGGTTCTCTTCTCTAGTTAAATGTCTTCTCTCTGTTTCTAGACTGGTTCTCTTCTCTAGTTAAATGTCTTCTCTCTGTTTCTAGACTGGTTCTCTTCACTAGTTAAATGTCTTCTCTCTGTTTCTAGACTGGTTCTCTTCTCTAGTTAAATGTCTTCTCTCTGTTTCTAGACTGGTTCTCTTCTCTAGTTAAATGTCTTCTCTCTGTTTCTAGACTGGTTCTCTTCTCTAGTTAAATGTCTTCTCTCTGTTTCTAGACTGGTTCTCTTCTCTAGTTAAATGTCTTCTCTCTGTTTCTAGACTGGTTCTCTTCTCTAGTTAAATGTATTCTCTCTGTTTCTAGACTGGTTCTCTTCTCTAGTTAAATGTCTTCTCTCTGTTTCTAGACTGGTTCTCTTCTCAAGTTAAATGTCTTCTCTCTGTTTCTAGACTGGTTCTCTTCTCTAGTTAAATGTCTTCTCTCTGTTTCTAGACTGGTTCTCTTCTCTAGTTAAATGTCTTCTCTCTGTTTCTAGACTGGTTCTCTTCTCTAGTTAAATGTCTTCTCTCTGTTTCTAGACTGGTTCTCTTCTCTAGTTAAATGTCTTCTCTCTGTTTCTAGACTGGTCCTCTTCTCTAGTTAAATGTCTTCTCTCTGTTTCTAGACTGGTTCTCTTCTCTAGTTAAATGTCTTCTCTCTGTTTCTAGACTGGTTCTCTTCTCTAGTTAAATGTCTTCTCTCTGTTTCTAGACTGGTTCTCTTCTCTAGTTAAATGTCTTCTCTCTGTTTCTAGACTGGTCCTCTTCTCTAGTTAAATGTCTTCTCTCTGTTTCTAGACTGGATCTCTTCACTAGTTAAATGTCTTCTCTCTGTTTCTAGACTGGTTCTCTTCTCTAGTTAAATGTCTTCTCTCTGTTTCTAGACTGGTTCTCTTCTCTAGTTAAATGTCTTCTCTCTGTTTCTAGACTGGTCCTCTTCTCTAGTTAAATGTCTTCTATCTGTTTCTAGACTGGTTCTCTTCTCTAGTTAAATGTCTTCTCTCTGTTTCTAGACTGGTTCTCTTCTCTAGTTAAATGTCTTCTCTCTGTTTCTAGACTGGTTCTCTTCTCTAGTTAAATGTCTTCTCTCTGTTTCTAGACTGGTTCTCTTCACTAGTTAAATGTCTTCTCTCTGTTTCTAGACTGGTTCTCTTCTCTAGTTAAATGTATTCTCTCTGTTTCTAGACTGGTTCTCTTCTCTAGTTAAATGTATTATCTCTGTTTCTAGACTGGTCCTTTTCTCTAGTTAAATGTCTTCTCTCTGTTTCTAGACTGGTTCTCTTCTCTAGTTAAATGTCTTCTCTCTGTTTCTAGACTGGTTCTCTTCTCTAGTTAAATGTCTTCTCTCTGTTTCTAGACTGGTTCTCTTCTCTAGTTAAATGTCTTCTCTCTGTTTCTAGACTGGTTCTCTTCTCTAGTTAAATGTCTTCTCTCTGTTTCTAGACTGGTTCTCTTCTCTAGTTAAATGTATTCTCTCTGTTTCTAGACTGGTTCTCTTCTCTAGTTAAATGTCTTCTCTCTGTTTCTAGACTGGTTCTCTTCTCTAGTTAAATGTCTTCTCTCTGTTTCTAGACTGGTTCTCTTCACTAGTTAAATGTCTTCTCTCTGTTTCTAGACTGGTTCTCTTCTCTAGTTAAATGTCTTCTCTCTGTTTCTGGGGCGGCGCACAATTGGCCCAGCGTCGTCCAGGGTAGGGGAGGGAATGGCCGGCAGGGGATGTAGCTCAGTTGGTAGAGCATGGCGTTTGCAACGCCAGGGTTGTGGGTTTGATAAAATAATGTATGCGCTAACTGTAAGTCGCTCTGGATAAGAGCGTCTGCTAAATGACTAAAAATGTAAATGTAAAAAATGTTTCTAGACTGGTCCTCTTCTCTAGTTAAATGTCTTCTCTCTGTTTCTAGACTGGTTCTCTTCTCTAGTTAAATGTCTTCTCTCTGTTTCTAGACTGGTTCTCTTCTCTAGTTAAATGTCTTCTCTCTGTTTCTAGACTGGTTCTCTTCTCTAGTTAAATGTCTTCTCTCTGTTTCTAGACTGGTTCTCTTCTCTAGTTAAATGTCTTCTCTCTGTTTCTAGACTGGTTCTCTTCTCTAGTTAAATGTCTTCTCTCTGTTTCTAGACTGGTTCTCTTCACTAGTTAAATGTCTTCTCTCTGTTTCTAGACTGGTTCTCTTCTCTAGTTAAATGTCTTCTCTCTGTTTCTAGACTGGTCCTCTTCTCTAGTTAAATGTCTTCTCTCTGTTTCTAGACTGGTTCTCTTCTCTAGTTAAATGTCTTCTCTCTGTTTCTAGACTGGTTCTCTTCTCTAGTTAAATGTCTTCTCTCTGTTTCTAGACTGGTTCTCTTCTCTAGTTAAATGTCTTCTATCTGTTTCTAGACTGGTTCTCTTCTCAAGTTAAATGTCTTCTCTCTGTTTCTAGACTGGTTCTCTTCTCTAGTTAAATGTCTTCTCTCTGTTTCTAGACTGGTTCTCTTCTCTAGTTAAATGTCTTCTCTCTGTTTCTAGACTGGTTCTCTTCTCTAGTTAAATGTCTTCTCTCTGTTTCTAGACTGGTCCTCTTCTCTAGTTAAATGTCTTCTCTCTGTTTCTAGACTGGTTCTCTTCTCTAGTTAAATGTCTTCTCTCTGTTTCTAGACTGGTTCTCTTCTCTAGTTAAATGTATTCTCTCTGTTTCTAGACTGGTTCTCTTCTCTAGTTAAATGTCTTCTCTCTGTTTCTAGACTGGTCCTCTTCTCTAGTTAAATGTCTTCTCTCTGTTTCTAGACTGGTTCTCTTCTCTAGTTAAATGTCTTCTCTCTGTTTCTAGACTGGTCCTCTTCTCTAGTTAAATGTCTTCTCTCTGTTTCTAGACTGGTTCTCTTCTCTAGTTAAATGTCTTCTCTCTGTTTCTAGACTGGTTCTCTTCTCTAGTTAAATGTCTTCTCTCTGTTTCTAGACTGGTTCTCTTCTCTAGTTAAATGTCTTCTCTCTGTTTCTATACTGGTTCTCTTCTCTAGTTAAATGTCTTCTCTCTGTTTCTAGACTGGTTCTCTTCTCTAGTTAAATGTCTTCTCTCTGTTTCTAGACTGGTTCTCTTCACTAGTTAAATGTCTTCTCTCTGTTTCTAGACTGGTTCTCTTCTCTAGTTAAATGTCTTCTCTCTGTTTCTAGACTGGTTCTCTTCTCTAGTTAAATGTCTTCTCTCTGTTTCTAGACTGGTCCTCTTCTCTAGTTAAATGTCTTCTCTCTGTTTCTAGACTGGTTCTCTTCTCTAGTTAAATGTCTTCTCTCTGTTTCTAGACTGGTTCTCTTCTCTAGTTAAATGTCTTCTCTCTGTTTCTAGACTGGTCCTCTTCTCTAGTTAAATGTCTTCTCTCTGTTTCTAGACTGGTTCTCTTCTCTAGTTAAATGTCTTCTCTCTGTTTCTAGACTGGTTCTCTTCTCTAGTTAAATGTCTTCTCTCTGTTTCTAGACTGGTTCTCTTCACTAGTTAAATGTCTTCTCTCTGTTTCTAGACTGGTTCTCTTCTCTAGTTAAATGTCTTCTCTCTGTTTCTAGACTGGTTCTCTTCTCTAGTTAAATGTATTCTCTCTGTTTCTAGACTGGTCCTCTTCTCTAGTTAAATGTCTTCTCTCTGTTTCTAGACTGGTTCTCTTCTCAAGTTAAATGTCTTCTCTCTGTTTCTAGACTGGTTCTCTTCTCTAGTTAAATGTCTTCTCTCTGTTTCTAGACTGGTTCTCTTCTCTAGTTAAATGTCTTCTCTCTGTTTCTAGACTGGTTCTCTTCACTAGTTAAATGTCTTCTCTCTGTTTCTAGACTGGTTCTCTTCTCTAGTTAAATGTCTTCTCTCTGTTTCTAGACTGGTTCTCTTCTCTAGTTAAATGTCTTCTATCTGTTTCTAGACTGGTTCTCTTCTCAAGTTAAATGTCTTCTCTCTGTTTCTAGACTGGTTCTCTTCTCTAGTTAAATGTCTTCTCTCTGTTTCTAGACTGGTTCTCTTCTCTAGTTAAATGTCTTCTCTCTGTTTCTAGACTGGTTCTCTTCTCTAGTTAAATGTCTTCTCTCTGTTTCTAGACTGGTTCTCTTCTCTAGTTAAATGTCTTCTCTCTGTTTCTAGACTGGTCCTCTTCTCTAGTTAAATGTCTTCTCTCTGTTTCTAGACTGGTTCTCTTCTCTAGTTAAATGTCTTCTCTCTGTTTCTAGACTGGTTCTCTTCTCTAGTTAAATGTCTTCTCTCTGTTTCTAGACTGGTTCTCTTCTCTAGTTAAATGTCTTCTCTCTGTTTCTGGACTGGTCCTCTTCTCTAGTTAAATGTCTTCTCTCTGTTTCTAGACTGGTTCTCTTCTCTAGTTAAATGTCTTCTCTCTGTTTCTAGACTGGTCCTCTTCTCTAGTTAAATGTCTTCTCTCTGTTTCTAGACTGGTTCTCTTCTCTAGTTAAATGTCTTCTCTCTGTTTCTAGACTGGTTCTCTTCTCTAGTTAAATGTCTTCTCTCTGTTTCTAGACTGGTTCTCTTCTCTAGTTAAATGTCTTCTCTCTGTTTCTAGACTGGTCCTCTTATCTAGTTAAATGTCTTCTCTCTGTTTCTAGACTGGTTCTCTTCTCTAGTTAAATGTCTTCTCTCTGTTTCTAGACTGGTTCTCTTCACTAGTTAAATGTCTTCTCACTGTTTCTAGACTGGTTCTCTTCTCTAGTTAAATGTCTTCTCTCTGTTTCTAGACTGGTTCTCTTCTCTAGTTAAATGTCTTCTCTCTGTTTCTAGACTGGTTCTCTTCTCTAGTTAAATGTCTTCTCTCTGTTTCTAGACTGGTTCTCTTCTCTAGTTAAATGTCTTCTCTCTGTTTCTAGACTGGTTCTCTTCTCTAGTTAAATGTCTTCTCTCTGTTTCTAGACTGGTCCTCTTCTCTAGTTAAATGTCTTCTCTCTGTTTCTAGACTGGTTCTCTTCTCTAGTTAAATGTCTTCTCTCTGTTTCTAGACTGGTTCTCTTCTCTAGTTAAATGTCTTCTCTCTGTTTCTAGACTGGTCCTCTTCTCTAGTTAAATGTCTTCTCTCTGTTTCTAGACTGGTTCTCTTCTCTAGTTAAATGTCTTATCTCTGTTTCTAGACTGGTCCTCTTCTCTAGTTAAATGTCTTCTCTCTGTTTCTAGACTGGTTCTCTTCTCTAGTTAAATGTCTTCTCTCTGTTTCTAGACTGGTTCTCTTCTCTAGTTAAATGTCTTCTCTGTTTCTAGACTGGTTCTCTTCACTAGTTAAATGTCTTCTCTCTGTTTCTAGACTGGTTCTCTTCTCTAGTTAAATGTCTTCTCTCTGTTTCTAGACTGGTTCTCTTCTCTAGTTAAATGTCTTCTCTCTGTTTCTAGACTGGTCCTCTTCTCTAGTTAAATGTCTTCTATCTGTTTCTAGACTGGTTCTCTTCTCTAGTTAAATGTCTTCTCTCTGTTTCTAGACTGGTTCTCTTCTCTAGTTAAATGTATTCTCTTTGTTTCTAGACTGGTTCTCTTCTCTAGTTAAATGTCTTCTCTCTGTTTCTAGACTGGTTCTCTTCACTAGTTAAATTTCTTCTCTCTGTTTCTAGACTGGTTCTCTTCTCTAGTTAAATGTCTTCTCTCTGTTTCTAGACTGGTTCTCTTCTCTAGTTAAATGTCTTCTATCTGTTTCTAGACTGGTTCTCTTCTCAAGTTAAATGTCTTCTCTCTGTTTCTAGACTGGTTCTCTTCTCTAGTTAAATGTCTTCTCTCTGTTTCTAGACTGGTTCTCTTCTCTAGTTAAATGTCTTCTCTCTGTTTCTAGACTGGTTCTCTTCTCTAGTTAAATGTCTTCTCTCTGTTTCTAGACTGGTTCTCTTCTCTAGTTAAATGTCTTCTCTCTGTTTCTAGACTGGTCCTCTTCTCTAGTTAAATGTCTTCTCTCTGTTTCTAGACTGGTTCTCTTCTCTAGTTAAATGTCTTCTCTCTGTTTCTAGACTGGTTCTCTTCTCTAGTTAAATGTCTTCTCTCTGTTTCTAGACTGGTTCTCTTCTCTAGTTAAATGTCTTCTCTCTGTTTCTAGACTGGTCCTCTTCTCTAGTTAAATGTCTTCTCTCTGTTTCTAGACTGGTTCTCTTCTCTAGTTAAATGTCTTCTCTCTGTTTCTAGACTGGTCCTCTTCTCTAGTTAAATGTCTTCTCTCTGTTTCTAGACTGGTTCTCTTCTCTAGTTAAATGTCTTCTCTCTGTTTCTAGACTGGTTCTCTTCTCTAGTTAAATGTCTTCTCTCTGTTTCTAGACTGGTTCTCTTCTCTAGTTAAATGTCTTCTCTCTGTTTCTAGACTGGTCCTCTTATCTAGTTAAATGTCTTCTCTCTGTTTCTAGACTGGTTCTCTTCTCTAGTTAAATGTCTTCTCTCTGTTTCTAGACTGGTTCTCTTCACTAGTTAAATGTCTTCTCACTGTTTCTAGACTGGTTCTCTTCTCTAGTTAAATGTCTTCTCTCTGTTTCTAGACTGGTTCTCTTCTCTAGTTAAATGTCTTCGCTCTGTTTCTAGACTGGTTCTCTTCACTAGTTAAATGTCTTCTCTCTGTTTCTAGACTGGTTCTCTTCTCTAGTTAAATGTCTTCTCTCTGTTTCTAGACTGGTTCTCTTCTCTAGTTAAATGTCTTCTCTGTTTCTAGACTGGTCCTTTTCTCTAGTTAAATGTCTTCTCTCTGTTTCTAGACTGGTTCTCTTCTCTAGTTAAATGTCTTCTCTCTGTTTCTAGACTGGTTCTCTTCTCTAGTTAAATGTCTTCTCTCCGTTTCTAGACTGGTTCTCTTCTCTAGTTAAATGTCTTCTCTCTGTTTCTAGACTGGTTCTCTTCTCTAGTTAAATGTCTTCTCTCTGTTTCTAGACTGGTTCTCTTCTCTAGTTAAATGTCTTCTCTCTGTTTCTAGACTTGTTCTCTTCTCTAGTTAAATGTCTTCTCTCTGTTTCTAGACTGGTTCTCTTCTCTAGTTAAATGTCTTCTCTCTGTTTCTAGACTGGTTCTCTTCTCTAGTTAAATGTCTTCTCTCTGTTTCTAGACTGGTTCTCTTCTCTAGTTAAATGTCTTCTCTCTGTTTCTAGACTGGTTCTCTTCACTAGTTAAATGTCTTCTCTCTGTTTCTAGACTGGTTCTCTTCTCTAGTTAAATGTCTTCTCTCTGTTTCTAGACTGGTTCTCTTCTCTAGTTAAATGTCTTCTCTCTGTTTCTAGACTGGTTCTCTTCTCTAGTTAAATGTCTTCTCTCTGTTTCTAGACTGGTTCTCTTCACTAGTTAAATGTCTTCTCTCTGTTTCTAGACTGGTTCTCTTCTCTAGTTAAATGTCTTCTCTCTGTTTCTAGACTGGTTCTCTTCTCTAGTTAAATGTCTTCTCTCTGTTTCTAGACTGGTCCCTTTCTCTAGTTAAATGTCTTCTCTCTGTTTCTAGACTGGTTCTCTTCTCTAGTTAAATGTCTTCTCTCTGTTTCTAGACTGGTTCTCTTCTCTAGTTAAATGTCTTCTCTCGTTTCTAGACTGGTTCTCTTCTCTAGTTAAATGTCTTCTCTCTGTTTCTAGACTGGTTCTCTTCTCTAGTTAAATGTCTTCTCTCTGTTTCTAGACTGGTTCTCTTCTCTAGTTAAATGTATTCTCTCTGTTTCTAGACTGGTTCTCTTCTCTAGTTAAATGTCTTCTCTCTGTTTCTAGACTGGTTCTCTTCTCTAGTTAAATGTCTTCTCTCTGTTTCTAGACTGGTTCTCTTCACTAGTTAAATGTCTTCTCTCTGTTTTTAGACTGGTTCTCTTCTCTAGTTAAATGTCTTCTCTGTTTCTAGACTGGTCCTCTTCTCTAGTTAATTGTCTTCTCTCTGTTTCTAGACTGGTTCTCTTCTCTAGTTAAATGTCTTCTCTCTGTTTCTAGACTGGTTCTCTTCTCTAGTTAAATGTCTTCTCTCTGTTTCTAGACTGGTTCTCTTCTCTAGTTAAATGTCTTCTCTCTGTTTCTAGACTGGTTCTCTTCACTAGTTAAATGTCTTCTCTCTGTTTCTAGACTGGTTCTCTTCTCTAGTTAAATGTCTTCTCTCTGTTTCTAGACTGGTCCTCTTCTCTAGTTAAATGTCTTCTCTCTGTTTCTAGACTGGTTCTCTTCTCTAGTTAAATGTCTTCTCTCTGTTTCTAGACTGGTTCTCTTCTCTAGTTAAATGTCTTCTCTCTGTTTCTAGACTGGTTCTCTTCTCTAGTTAAATGTCTTCTCTCTGTTTCTAGACTGGTTCTCTTCACTAGTTAAATGTCTTCTCTGTTTCTAGACTGGTTCTCTTCTCTAGTTAAATGTCTTCTCTCTGTTTCTAGACTGGTTCTCTTCTCTAGTTAAATGTCTTCTCTCTGTTTCTAGACTGGTTCTCTTCTCTAGTTAAATGTCTTCTCTCTGTTTCTAGACTGGTTCTCTTCTCTAGTTAAATGTCTTCTCTCTGTTTCTAGACTGGTCTTCTTCTCTAGTTAAATGTCTTCTCTCTGTTTCTAGACTGGTTCTCTTCTCTAGTTAAATGTCTTCTCTCTGTTTCTAGACTGGTTCTCTTCTCTAGTTAAATGTCTTCTCTCTGTTTCTAGACTGGTTCTCTTCTCTAGTTAAATGTCTTCTCTCTGTTTCTAGACTGTGTCCGGTGTGATCGTAGTGGGAACGTCTCATGGCCTGGCTCTAGTGTTTGGTAAGTCCTTAACATATCATTGATTAGGACTACAGTCATATAATCATTGACATGAGCCAGTGCAATGCATGGTTAAGGACAAGGTAGTAACTAAGTAACTAATTTGAGGCTGTGTGAACTATGAATTCAACTGAAGACTGTTAGATACTTAGTTGGTTGTTGTCTCTCTGTCTGTCTGGGCTACTCTGAATGGAAAGGAAAAGGTACATTCCGCCAATAGCGCTCTCTCTCTCTCTCTCTGTTTCTGTCTCTCTGTTTCTGTTTCTCTCTCTCTCTCTCTCTCTCTCTCTCTCTCTCTCTTCTCTCTCTGTTTCTGTCTCTCTGTTTCTGTCTCTCTCTCTCTCTCTCTCTCTCTCTCTCTCTCTCTCTCTCTCTCTCTCTCTCTCTCTCTCTCTCTCTCTCTCTCTCTCCAGCCATATTGTAGACCTCGGACTTGCTCAGCATCGGCATGTTATCATATTCTCTGCACTTGCTATTTCATTTCTCCAAATGGTTTTTGAATAAGGTTGTTTGTCTATGTGTCATTCATCCGGCTGGTTCAGACATGTGTTCTCGTATTTAGTGTGATTGTCATTCATTACTGTGTGGAGCATGTTTTTGGTTTGATTTATGCTTTTGAGCAGAACATGTGTTTGGACTAATCTCCATCTTTTATAAAGACTGACTGTCCCAGTGTCACTGCTGTTGTTTTATAAGGGTACAAGAGTTAAGAGTGGTCTCTCCCATAGTGCTTTGCTCCACAGTGCATTGCCTGATGGGTAATGCGGTTTATTTCAGATCTGAACCAGGCTCTCCGTCTGTGCTTGGGCAGCACGGCGACAGGGGCGGAGTATGGAGCAGTCTCCGCCCTCAGCATCAACCACGACTGCACCCGCCTTCTCTGTGGCTTCGCCAAGGGACAGATCACCATGTGGGATCTGGCCAATGGGAAGCTTCTGCGAACCATTACCGACGCCCACCCACCTGGCACCGCTATCTTGCATGTCAAGGTAGTCAGTCAGTAAATTTGTACTTGAATTGAAATGTGTCTTCTGCCCAGACTGTCTCTATTTAACTCCTTTATTGTCCCCCCCCTCTCTCTCAGTTCACTGATGACCCTACGCTGGCAGTGTGCAACGACAGTGGTGGCTCAGTGTTTGAGCTGGCTTTCAGGTAATACCCATCTGTCTCCTCAGAGATTGTGTGTGAAGCTACCTGCAGTGACTGACAGGGGGCAGTGTTGCTCTGCAGACGTTGCCACAGCAGTCAGTAGTAGTGATGGGCAGGTTGACCCCATAACCTGCGGTCCCCGTGGATACCGTGTGGGTTGAATAAAGGGAAAAACAATGCCTAAAAACATCCATTAATGTATAATTATTTAGCGTATCTATAGGCTACATTGAGTGTTTTCTTTCATGACGTTTATCTGGCATTAGTGCATAAGCCTAAGCTTTAGGGCCTAACTGTACACGCACCAAATACAATAAAACTAAATAAAGGTTTTATTTACAACTGCACTCTGGTGAACATAGTGCAGGTGGATATTTAAACCAATGGGTTGAAATTGATGCCAACCTGACGTTCTGAAAGCCTGTTGCAGTCGACAAAAAGGACAAAATGTTAAAACAATAATAATAACACGCAGTAGAAACCAAACGGCTACATAATGCAAAACACATCAAGACTATAACAGACTCAGACTATAACAGATTAGAACAGATTATAACAGGCCCAGACTATAACAGACTCAGACTATAACAGATTAGAACAGATTATAACAGGCCCAGACTATAACAGATTATAACAGATTATAACAGGCCCAGACTATAACAGATTAGAACAGGCCCAGACTATAACAGATTATAACAGGCCCAGACTATAACAGGCCCAGACTATAACAGGCCCAGACTATAACAGGCCCAGACTATAACAGGCCCAGACTATAACAGACTATAACAGGCCCAGATTATAACAGGCCCAGACTATAACAGATTATAACAGGCCCAGACTATAACAGATTATAACAGGCCCAGACTATAACAGACTATAACAGGCCCAGACTATAACAGGCCCAGATTATAACAGGCCAAGACTATAACAGATTATAACAGGCCCAGACTATAACAGATTATAACAGGCCCAGACTATAACAGGCCCAGACTATAACAGATTATAACAGGCCCAGACTATAACAGACTATAACAGGCCCAGATTATAACAGGCCCAGACTATAACAGATTATAACAGGCCCAGACTATAACAGATTATAACAGGCCCAGACTATAACAGGCCCAGACTATAACAGATTATAACAGGCCCAGACTATAACAGATTATAACAGGCCCAGATTATAACAGGCCCAGACTATAACAGATTATAATAGGCCCAGACTATAACAGGCCCAGACTATAACAGATTATAACAGGCCCAGACTATAACAGATTATAATAGGCCCAGACTATAACAGGCCCAGACTATAACAGACTATAACAGGCCCAGACTATAACAGACTATAACAGGCCCAGACTATAACAGGCCCAGACTATAACAGACTGTCACAGGCCCAGACTATAACAGACTATAACAGGCCCAGACTATAACAGGCCCAGACTATAACAGACTATAACAGGCCCAGACTATAACAGGCCAAGAAAACTCAACTGAGAATTTGTTTAGAGAATTTAGCAACACATGTTACCTTCACAGCAGTTCTCTTGATAAAGGTAAAGAACGGGCTTATATACCCAAAATACCCCGGCACACCCAATTGGAGAGAAACCATACCAATGCACACTTTAAGCGGATATATGAATAGATCATCGTTATAGACACTAAAAGTAAATCAAAAAGACAGACGTCGCCACAATAAACTTAAACCATAATTGCTACAGTTGTACTGGTTAAGCAAAACAATGGATAATTGTCAATCTAGTATGAATCCCAAACGGTACTGACCAATGCAATCTAGTATGAATCCCAAACGGTACTGACCAATGCAATCTAGTATGAATCCCAAAAGGTACTGACCAATGCAATGATTGAAATAGCCTACAGAGAGGTGTGGCAACACTGCACGCCCGACACCAACAAAGCTCTCAAATCAACAGGTAGCTATCAGCCTACTATGATGAAACTCAGGTAGCTATCAGCCTACTATGATGAAACTCAGGTAGCTATCAGCCTACTATGATGAAACTCAGGTAGCTATCAGCCTACTGTGATGAAACACAGGTAGCTATCAGCCTACTATGATGAAACTCAGGTAGCTATCAGCCTACTATGATGAAACTCAGGTAGCTATCAGCCTACTATGATGAAACTCAGGTAGCTATCAGCCTACTATGATGAAACTCAGGTAGCTATCAGCCTACTATGATGAAACTCAGGTAGCTATCAGCCTACTATGATGAAACTCAGGTAGCTATCAGCCTACTGTGATGAAACTCAGGTAGCTATCAGCCTACTGTGATGAAACTCAGGTAGCTATCAGCCTACTATGATGAAACTCAGGTAGCTATCAGCCTACTATGATGAAACTCAGGTAGCTATCAGCCTACTATGATGAAACTCGGGTAGCTATCAGCCTACTATGATGAAACTCAGGTAGCTATCAGCCTACTATGATGAAACTCAGGTAGCTATCAGCCTACTATGATGAAACTCAGGTAGCTATCAGCCTACTATGATGAAACTCAGGTAGCTATCAGCCTACTATGATGAAACTCAGGTAGCTATCAGCCTACTATGACGAAACTCAGGTAGCTATCAGCCTACTGTGATGAAACTCATAAAATAAAGCACTTTATTTTATAAACAAATGAAATAGTCCTGGATTTTGTGTTACCTCTAATAGCATAAACGAATGGTGCACTCATAAGTTTAATGCAACAGCAGTAATGCAGTTTATAGAAATGGAAATGTTTCTAGGCTACTTGGCGGAATGGAGAATGGTGGTTCGACGTGATGAAAGAGCAGTAGAGAGCTTGCATTATCACATAGTCTACTGTTCAATAGGCCTAAAGATTCAGTAAATAAATGAATAGCCTAAATGTTAAAGAAAACGTAATTGTTCAATAAATGTTCAAGAGAAAAAAAAGGGAACAGTACAGCAGGTTAGGGTCGGGTGTGGGCCTTAGATGTTCACTTTATCACATATAGTCAGACGGTTGCGGATGGAATTAATCTCCCAGTGTCTGGTGGAAAGCAGACTGAACCAGGTTTTCTTCTAGGATTTTGCCTGTGCTTAGCTCCATTCTGTTTACTTTTTATCCTGAAAACCTCCCCAGTCCTTAACGATTACAAGCATACCCATAACATGATGCAGCCACCACTATGCTTGAAAATATAGAGAGTTGTACTCAGTAATGTGTTGTATTTTTTTTTTGCAGTATTACTTTAGTGCCTTGTTGCAAACAGGATGCATGTTTTGTAATAATTTTATTCTGTACAGGCTTCCTTCTTTTCACTCAATTAGGTTAATATTGTGGAGTAACTACGATGTTGTCGATCCATCCTCAGTTTTCTCCTATCACAGCCATTAAACTCTTAACTGTTTTAAAGTCACCATTGGCCTCATGGTGAAGTCCGTGAGCGGTTTCCTTCCTCTCCGGCAACTGAGTTAGGAAGGATGCCTTTATCTTTGTAGTGACACCATCCAAAGTGTAATTAATAACTTCACCATGCTCAACGGGATATTTAATGTCTGCTTTTTTTATTTTGACCCATCTACCAATAGGTGCCCTTCTTTGCGAGGCATTGGAAAGCCTCCCTAGTCTTTGTGGTTGAATCTGTGTTTGAAATTCACTGCTTGACTGAGGGCTCTTACAGATAATTGTATGTGTGGGTTACAGAGATGAGGTAGTCATTCAAAAATCATGGTAAACACTATTGCACACAGAGTCCATGCAACTTATTATGTGACTTGTTAAGACATTTTACTTTACTTAACTTTTTTTATATATATATATATATATATATATATATATACAGTGCCCTCCACTATTATTGGCACCCCTGTTTAAGATGTGGTCGAGGACTTCCAAAAATTCTCTTTTTTTTTTAAACAACATAGAACCCAAATGCAAAAAAATAGAAAAATCCAACCTTTTATTTAAGTACATTACTTTGGTGGTAAAAAAAAAAATCACACATTTAGAAAAAAAAAAACTTGAAATCATGTGTCCCACAATTATTGGCACCCCTGACAATTCCGCTGAAAATTTTAATTGATTTTTAAAAAAATATATTTTTCTGTAGTTGCTAAAGTTGGTCAGGGTATCTAGGAACTTTTAATTAGTAATTCATGACTTCCTGTTTACCTGGGGTATAAATATGACGTGACACAGAGGCCTAATTCTCTTACCCATTTGTCAACATGGCAAAGACAAGAGAACACACCATTCAAGTAAGGCAGATTTGTGTCGACCTTCATAAGTCAGGCAATGGCTACAAGAAAATAGCCACTCGCCTTAACTTGCCCGTATCTACAGTCAGAGGAATCATTAAGAAGTTTAAAACAACTGGAACAGTGACAAACAAGGCTGGAAGAGGTCCCAATTTTATCTTGCCACAACGCACAGTGAGGAGGATGGTAAGAGAAGTAAAAAAAAGTCCTAAGCTCACTGTCACAGAATTGCATCAAAGAGTGGCATCTTGGGGTCACAAAGTCTCCAAAACAACCATCAGACGCTCTCTACATGCCAACAAGCTGTTTGGGAGGCATGCAAGGAAAAAGCCTTTTCTCACTAACACTCACAAACGTAAACGTCTGGAGTTTGCTAAGCGGCACTGGGACTTCAACTGGGATCGTGTGCTTTGGTCAGATGAGACTAAGATTGAGCTTTTGGCAACAAACACTCTAAGTGGGTCTGGCGTAAAACAAAAGATGAGTATGCCGAAAAGCACCTCATGCCCACCGTGAAGTATGGTGGAGGATCTGTGATGCTGTGGGCCTGTTTCTCTTCCAAAGGCCCTGGGAACCTTGTTAGGGTGCATGGCATTATGAACGCTTTGAACTACCAGGACATTTTAAATAAAAACCTGATAGCCTCTGCCAGAAAGCTGAAGATGGGTCGTCATTGGGTCTTTCAGCAGGATAATGATCCAAAACAGGTGGCAAAATCTACACAAAAATGGTTCAGCAGTCACAAACTCAAGGTCCTCCCATGGCCATCTCAGTCCCCAGACCTCAACCCAATCGAAAACCTGTGGGGCGAGCTAAAGAGGAGAGTGCATAAGAGAGGACCCAGGACACTGGATGATCTAGAAAGATTGTGCAAAGAAGAATGGTCAAAGATCCCTCTCTCTGTGTTCTCCAATCTTGTGAAATGTTATAGGAGGAGATTAAGTGCTGTCTTGTTGGCAAAAGGGGGTTGTACAAAGTATTAACATCAGGGGTGCCAATAATTGTGGGACACATGATTTCAAGTTTTTTTTTTTCTAAATGTGTGTGAATTTTTTTTTACACCAAAGTAATGTACTTAAATAAAAGGTTGGATTTTTCTCTTTTTTTGCATTTGGGTTCTATGTTGTTTAAAAAAAAAAGAGAATTTTTGGAAGTCCTCGACCACATCTTAAACAGGGGCGCCAATAATTGTGGAGGGCACTGTATATATATATATATATTCTACTTTGGGGGTAGATCAGCTTAATATTGCAGATATAGGTTGAATACTTATTGACTCAAGACATTTCAGCTTTTCATTTTAAATGAATTTGTAAAAATTTAATTATGGGGTATTGTGTGTAGGCCAGTGGCAAAACAAATCTCAATTGAATCCATTTTAAATTCAGGCTGTAACACAACAAAATGTGGAGAAAGTCAAGGGGTGTGAATACTTTGTGAAGGCGTATATGAAGTCATATGTATATCACATAGATACGTTAGACTGTAGTTGGTTTATTTCTGACCCTCACATTATCTCCCTGTTATTTACACATTCAAGCACCCGTCACTATCTGGAACAACAGTCTAACGGGACATTATTTTAATGAGTTATTACAGTGAGACGGGGGGTGCGTTCGTAAATTCACTCTGGCTATCTACTCCGACTTCAGAGCACTCTCGTCTGAGTGTGCCAGTGTGCAGAATAGCTGCCCGTTGAATATGACCTGTGTCAGTAAACGTCGGCAAAAAAGCGTAATTAAATTGTTGCCAGCAGCACAGTTACAGTCACCAACGCTCTGGATAACATGAAAACAGCCAAACCAGCTCTGCTAGGGTGAGTAAAACGGTCAGAGTGAGGTGTTCTCTAATTTATGTCTGGAAGTAGCTAGCAAGCTAGCTAACTTTAGCCAGTTAGCTTGGGTGCTTGACTGCCGTTGTGAGCTCAGAACGCTCGGATCAACCCAACTCCTCGGCCAGAGCGTCCAGTGTGCTCTCTGAACGCTCCGAGAGCGAAACACTCTGAATGTACGAACTGACTATCTGACAATGCTGTGAATATACGAACGCCCAGAGCACACTCTGAGCACTCTCTGGCACTCCAGAGTGAATTTAGGAACGCACCCAGGGAATGTGTTTGTGTCTGTAATGAGGTACTACAGTGAGACAGAATGACCGCTGCTCTGTTATAGAGGCATTATTAGATGAAACTGTCTCTCTTACTCAGGTCAGATTAATGGAAAAAGTGGGAGAGGTACTGTTTTGGTTTTCTAGCTTCTCTAAGAGTGTGTGCCAAATGGCACCCTATTCCATATAAAGTGCACTACTTCTGGTCAGGGCCCATAGGGTGCCATTTGGGACTCATCCATTCTGCTGTTTTGACCTGTCAGTTTCAGTTTTGTCCTCTCTCCTCTCTCCCCCCTCCTCCCTCCTCCCTCCTCTCTCTCTGTCTCTGTCTCTCTCTCTCCCCCCTCCTCCCTCTCTTTCTCTCTCTCTCTGTCTCTGGCTCTCTCTCTCTCCCCCCTCCTCCCTCCTCTCTCTCTCTGTCTCTGGCTCTCTCTCTCTCCCCCCTCCTCCCTCCTCTCTCTCTGTCTCTGGCTCTCTCTCTCCCCCCTCCTCCCTCCTCTCTCTCTCTGTGTGTGTAGGAGGTTGATGGGGATGCGTACATGTGAGTCTCGTTGTCTGTTCAGTGGCTCTAAGGGAGAGGTGTGTAATGTGGAGCCTCTTCTTACTGCCCCGGACCTGAAGGATCACCCCATCACACAGTACTCTCTGCTGGCCATGGCCTCTCTTACTAAGGTAAACCCTACACCCTATACCAGGTTTCCCCAACTGGCGCCAATTATTTGGCCCCCCAAGTTTTCTGAGTAAAAACAAAATACAACTTATTTTTATTTAAATGTTTTATTGTTGGACATTAAAAAATGGTGAAAACACCAGCAAATCAGCTCCAATTGATTTACATTTTGGAAATCTGTTTCGAAGTATTCCCACGCATAATAGAGAGAGATACACTCAGTGGCCAGTTTATTAGGTACACCACCCTGTTCACGAAAATGGTTTGCTCCTACAGACAGTGAGTCACATGGCCATGGCTTGCTATATAAAGCAGGCAGACAGGCATCAAGGCATTCAGTTACTGTTCTACTGAATGTTAGAATGGGCAAAACAAGTGACCTACGCGACTTTGAGCGTGGAGTGATCTTCGGTGCCAGGCGCGCCGGTTCCAGTATCTCAGAAACGGACAGCCTCCTGGGCTTTGACGCACGACAGTGTTTAGGGTTTACAGAGAATGGTGCGACAAACAAAACATCCAGTCAGCGGCAGTCCTGTGGGCGAAAACCGCTCGTTGATGAGAGGTCGAAGGAGAATGGCAAGAATAATGCAAGCTAACAGGCGGGCCACAAACAAGCAAATAACGGCCTATATTTCACCCTGCAGTCTGTTCTATACTGGATGACACATGACATTGACACCCTATATTTCACCCTGCAGTCTGTTCTATACTGGATGACACATGACATTGACACCCTATATTTCACCCTGCATTCTGTTCTATACTGGATGACACATGACATTGACACCCTATATTTCACCCTGCAGTCTGTTCTATACTGGATGACACATGACATTGACACCCTATATTTCACCCTGCAGTCTGTTCTATACTGGATGACACATGACATTGACACCCTATAATTCACCCCTGCAGTCTGTTCTATACTGGATGACACATGACATTGACACCCTATATTTCACCCTGCAGTCTGTTCTATACTGGATGACACATGACATTGACACCCTATATTTCACCCTGCAGTCTGTTCTATACTGGATGACACATGACATTGACACCCTATATTTCACCCTGCAGTCTGTTCTATACTGGATGACACATGACATGACACAGTAGAGAGATGACAGTAAACTATGTCATTGTTGTATTTGTCTTGCGTTTCACTTCATCTTCCTCTTCAGTTCCACCGAGAATGTTTTGTCTGTTTCAATCCAACACGTGTTTGTTCCTTTCAGATTCTAGTGATCGGACTGAAGCCTTCTCTCAAAGTGTGGATGACATTTCCCTATGGCAAGGTACCTGTTCTCTCATCTATGCCTTTCACTCTCTCCCTCACAACCCTTTCTCTCTCGTTATCCTTCTCTGACCTCTCTTCCCCCTCTCCTTCTCTCCTTCCCTCCCTCTCTGACCTCTCTTCCCCCTCTCCTTCTCTCCTTCCCACCCTCTCTGACCTCTCTTCCCCCTCTCCTTCTCTCCTTCCCACCCTCTCTGACCTCTCTTCCCCCTCTCCTTCTCTCCTTCCCACCCTCTCTGACCTCTCTTCCCCCTCTCCTTCTCTCCTTCCCTCCTCTCTGACCTCTCTTCCCCCTCTCCTTCTCTCCTTCCCACCCTCTCTGACCTCTCTTCCCCTTCTCCTTCTCTCCTTCCCACCCTCTCTGACCTCCCTTCCCCTCTCCTTCTCTCCTTCCCTCCTCTCTGACCTCTCTTCCCCCTCTCCTTTTCTCCTTCCCACCCTCTCTGACCTCTCTTCCCCCTCTCCTTTTCTCCTTCCCACCCTCTCTGACCTCTCTTCCCCTTCTCCTTCTCTCCTTCCCTCCTCTCTGACCTCTCTTCCCCCTCTCCTTCTCTCCTTCCCACCCTCTCTGACCTCTCTTCCCCCTCTCCTTCTCTCCTTCCCACCCTCTCTGACCTCCCTTCCCCTCTCCTTCTCTCCTTCCCACCCTCTCTGACCTCTCTTCCCCTTCTCCTTCTCTCCTTCCCTCCTCTCTGACCTCTCTTCCCCCTCTCCTTCTCTCCTTCCCACCCTCTCTGACCTCTCTTCCCCCTCTCCTTCTCTCCTTCCCTCCTCTCTGACCTCTCTTCCCCTTCTCCTTCTCTCCTTCCCTCCTCTCTGACCTCTCTTCCCCCTCTCCTTCTCTCCTTCCCACCCTCTCTGACCTCTCTTCCCCCTCTCCTTCTCTCCTTCCCACCCTCTCTGACCTCTCTTCCCCCTCTCCTTCTCTCCTTCCCACCCTCTCTGACCTCTCTTCCCCCTCTCCTTCTCTCCTTCCCACCCTCTCTGACCTCTCTTCCCCTTCTCCTTCTCTCCTTCCCTCCTCTCTGACCTCTCTTCCCCTTCTCCTTCTCTCCTTCCCTCCTCTCTGACCTCTCTTCCCCTTCTCCTTCTCTCCTTCCCACCCTCTCTGACCTCTCTTCCCCCTCTCCTTCTCTCCTTCCCACCCTCTCTGACCTCTCTTCCCCTCTCCTTCTCTCCTTCCCACCCTCTCTGCGACCTCTTCCCTGTTCCTTATTTTAATGGGATTCTGCCTCACTGTAGAACAGCGGTAGAACAGCGGTAGAACAGCGGTAGAACAGCGCTAGCTAAAGGCCCATAAAGTTTTTATGAACGCAGCCCTAAACCCTTTATTGAATGTCACAATCATAACATGCCTAGCTACATGTTAGTTTTTCAGCCTTGCTGCTGCTAGGAACAGAACAGGAGATTGGGGGCTGGGGGGAACACAGTAGACGCTGCCTGGCTAGGAACAGAACAGGAGATTGGGGGCTGGGGGGAACACAATAGACGCTGCCTGGCTAGGAACAGAACAGGAGATTGGGGGCTGGGGGGAACACAATAGACGCTGCCTGGCTAGGAACAGAACAGGAGATTGGGGACTGGGGGGAACACAATAGACGCTGCCTGGCTAGGAACAGAACAGGAGAAAGGCCCTGTAATTTCTATTCATTGTATGAAGATTCAGCTATTGCTGAAATGATGAAAGTTCATGCGTCTTCATCATGCGCTGCGGTTGTGCAGTAATAAGGTTTTGTTCACACATACAGCAGGCAGAGAGAATATAAAGGACAAGGATTTTGTAAAGGCTGGAGGACATTGTTGGAGAACCCTTTTCGCAAACCCTTTTGTTCAAAAGAAACCCTAGGTCCTAAGCCTCAGCCCTGTGTAGATCTGAGAACCCCTAGGTCCTCAGCCTCAGCCCTGTGTAGATCTGAGAACCCCTAGGTCCTCAGCCTCAGCCCTGTGTAGATCTGAGAACCCCTAGGTCCTAAGCCTCAGCCCTGTGTAGATCTGAGAACCCCTAGGTCCTAAGCCTCAGCCCTGTGTAGATCTGAGAACCCCTAGGTCCTCAGCCTCAGCCCTGTGTAGATCTGAGAACCCCTAGGTCCTAAGCCTCAGCCCTGTGTAGATCTGAGAAACCCTAGGTCCTCAGCCTCAGCCCTGTGTAGATCTGAGAAACCCTAGGTCCTCAGCCTCAGCCCTGTGTAGATCTGAGAAACCCTAGGTCCTCAGCCTCAGCCCTGTGTAGATCTGAAAGGATCTTTTTGTGAGGGTTATTTACCTCATCCACAACCAATGTGTAGCGCCCACCTTGGTGATGCACACTACACCATGGCAACCATTTTGCACCACCTAGAAATGGCACCCTAGTCAAAAGTAGTGCACTATGAAGGGATTATGGTGCCATTTGGGACACACTATGAGAGATGAATAAGACCTATCTATTGTTGTTGATGTTCCAGACGGACCCGACCAGTGTTCCCCAGCTGGCCTGGCAGTTTGTCCCTGTTCAGAAGGTGGTCAACCCCATCCTGGCATTCTGCAGAGGAGACACCATACACTTCCTGCTGGTAACACCTCACTTCCTGTTTACTTCCTGGTTACCATTATTCCTTGTTTAATAAACAATAACAATATATTTTTTGTAAACCTACTGTCCTGTTGACTGACTGTTTGTTTGTGTCCAGGTGAAGAAGGATGAGACCGGAACCATCCATGTCATCAAGCAAAGACAGCTGCAGCTGAACTGTGACATCATCAGTCTGAGCGTAAGTGTCACATGATGTCACTTCAGGATCTGTCTTACTTTATAGGCTACTTCAGGATCTGTCTTACTTTATATGCTACTTCAGGATCTGTCTTACTTTATAGGCTACTTCAGGATCTGTCTGACTTTATAGGCTACTTCAGGATCTGTCTTACTTTATAGGCTACTTCAGGATCTGTCTTACTTGATAGGCTACTTCAGGATCTGTCTTACTTTATAGGCTACTTCAGGATCTGTCTTACTTTATAGGCTACTTCAGGATCTGTCTTACTTTATAGGATACCTCAGGATCTGTCTTACTTTATAGGCTACTTCAGGATCTGTCTTACTTTATAGGCTACTTCTCCTCTTTTTTTAACCTCTCCGCTTCTCCATTATTTTCTCTCCTCTTATCCTTACTAAATGGGCGTGTTTGACATTGCAGCTGACTTAAACCATTTGTCAAGACTGACAGCTCTACAAAGAACCTTGCATCATAAATAACTACTCAATATTATTTGTAGATCAGTCAGCCAGTCACAATTTACCCATGATACGTCACGGTTTTGAACACGGCCAAAGTCTCTCTCCTCTGTCGCCTCATTCTGTAGAAGCTGTTAAGGAGCCTTTTGGACCTAGACTTGGTGCTCCGGTACCGCTTGCCGTGCGGTAGCAGAGAGAACAGTCTATGACTAGGGTGGCTGGAGTCTTTGACAATTTTTTGGGCCTTCCTCTGACACCGCCTAGTATATACAGTGAGGGAAAAAAGTATTTGATCCCCTGCTGATTTTGTACGTTTGCACACTGACAAAGACATGATCAGTCTATAATTTTAATGGTAGGTTTATTTGAACAGTGAGAGACAGAATAACAACAAAAAAATCCAGAGAAACGCATGTCAAAAATTTTATAAATTGATTTGCATTTTAATGAGGGAAATAAGTATTTGACCCCTCTGCAAAACATGACTTAGTACTTGGTGGCAAAACCCTTGTTGGCAATCACAGAGGTCAGACGTTTCTTGTAGTTGGCCACCAGGTTTGCAAACATCTCAGGAGTGATTTTGTCCCACTCCTCTTTGCAGATCTTCTCCAAGTCATTAAGGTTTCGAGGCTGACGCTTGGCAAATCGAACCTTCAGCTCCCTCCACAGATTTTCTATGGGATTAAGGTCTGGAGACTGGCTAGGCCACTCCAGGACCTTAATGTGCTTCTTCTTGAGCCACTCCTTTGTTGCCTTGGCCATGTGTTTTGGGTCATTGTCATGCTGGAATACCCATCCACGACCCATTTTCAATGCCCTGGCTGAGGGAAGGAGGTTCTCACCCAAGATTTGACGGTACATGGCCCCGTCCATCGTCCCTTTGATGCGGTGAAGTTGTCCTGTCCCCTTAGCAGAAAAACACCCCCAAAGCATAATGTTTCCACCTCCATGTTTGACGGTGGGGATGGTGTTCTTGGGGTCATAGGCAGCATTCCTCCTCCTCCAAACACGGCGAGTTGAGTTGATGCCAAAGAGCTCGATTTTGGTCTCAGCTGACCACAACACTTTCACCCAGTTCTCCTCTGAATCATTCAGATGTTCATTGGCAAACTTCAGACGGGCCTGTATATGTGTTTTCTTGAGCAGGGGGACCTTGCGGGCGCTGCAGGATTTCAGTCCTTCACGGCGTAGTGTGTTACCAATTGTTTTCTTGGTGACTATGGTCCCAGCTGCCTTGAGATCATTGACAAGATCCTCCCGTGTAGTTCTGGGCTGATTCCTCACCGTTCTCATGATCATTGCAACTCCACGAGGTGAGATCTTGCATGGAGCCCCAGGCCGAGGGAGATTGACAGGTATTTTGTGTTTCTTTCATTTGCGAATAATCGCACCAACTGTTGTCACCTTCTCACCAAGCTGCTTGGCGATGGTCTTGTAGCCCATTCCAGCCTTGTGTAGGTCTACAATCTTGTCCCTGACATCCTTGGAGAGCTCTTTGGTCTTGGCCATGGTGGAGAGTTTGGAATCTGATTGATTGATTGCTTCTGTGGACAGGTGTCTTTTATACAGGTAACAAGCTGAGACTAGGAGCACTCCCTTTAAGAGTGTGCTCCTAATCTCAGCTCGTTACCTGTATAAAAGACACCTGGGAGCCAGAAATCTTTCTGATCGAGAGGGGGTCAAATACTTATTTCCCTCATTAAAATGCAAATCAATTTATAACTTTTTTGACATGCGTTTTTCTGGATTTTTTTGTTGTTATTCTGTCTCTCACTGTTCAAATGAACCTACCATTAAAATTATATACTGATCATTTCTTTGTCAGTGGGCAAACGTACAAAATCAGCAGGGGATCAAATACTTTTTTCCCTCACTGTAGGTCCTGTATGGCAGGAAGCTTGGCCCCAGTATTGTACTGGGCCGTACGCACTACCCTCTGTAGTGCCTTACGGTCGGATGCCGAGCAGTTGCCATACCAGGCGGTGATGCAACCGGTGAGGATGCTCTCGATGGTGCAGCTGTAGGACTTGGTGTTGGAGTCATGCTTGGCCACGCAGTCATGGGTGAACAGGGAGTACAGGAGGGGACTAAGCAGGTACCAATGAGGGGCCCCCGTGTTGAGGATCAGCTTGGCAGATGTGTTGTTACCTACCCTTACCACCTGGGGGCGGCCCGTCAGGAAGTCCAGGATCCAGTTGCAGAGGGAGGTGTTTAGTCCCAGGATCCTTAGCTTAGTGATGAACTTTGTGGGCACTATGGTGTTGAACACTGAGCTGTAGTCAGTGAACAGCATTCTCACGTAGGTGTTCCTTTTGTCCAGGTAGGAAAGAGCAGTGTGGAGTGCGATTGAGATTGCATCATCTGTGGATCTGTTGGGGCGGTATGCGAATTGGAGTTGGTCTAGGGTTTCCGAGATGAGGGTGTTGATGTGAGCCATGACCAGCCTTTCAAAGCATTTCATGGCAACCGACGTGAGTGCTACGGGGCGGTAGTCATTTAGGCAGGTTACCTTCACTTTCTTGGGCACAGGGACTATGGTGGTCTGCTTGAAATATGTAGGTATTACAGACTCGGTCATGGAGAGGTTGAAAATGTCAGTGAAGACACGTGTCAGTTGGTCCGCGCATGCTCGGAGTACTCGTCCTGGTAATCCGTCTGGCCCCGCGATTTTGTGAATGTTGACCTGTTTAAAGGTCTTGCGCACATCAGCTACGGAGAGCGTGATCACACAGTCGTCCGGAACAGCTGGTGCTCTCATGCATGCTTCAGTGTTGCTTGCCTCGAAGCGAGCATAAAAGGCATTTAGCTTGTCTCTGGCTCTGTCTCTCTGTTATTATTTCTCTCCTTCACCTCCTTTCTCTCTGTTGTTATCTCTCTCCACACCCTTTCTCTCTGTTGTTATCTCTCTCCACACCCTTTCTCTCTGTTGTTATCTCTCTCCTTCACACCCTTTCTCTCTCCCTCTCTCTCTGTGTCTCTCTCTTTTGCTCTCTCTCTCTCTCGCTCTTTCACACCCACTCAATAATTGTGTCTCCCCTCCCCCTCCACAGTGGATCAACAGTCGTACCCTGGTGGTGATGGACAGTGGGGAGAAGCTGCGTGTGGTGGACCGGCCCAGCCAGGAGGAGTTGGAGACCTTGGACATGGCTGAGGTGCAGCTGGTCTACAACAGCAGCCATTTTAAATCGCTGGCCACGGGGGGAAACGTCAGCCAGGCACTGGTGAGGGTCAGGGGTGAGGGGTCAGGGTCAGATATCAGAGGTGACGGTAGAGAGGTTGCGGTGGGTAGAAAGATAGTGAGGGTTGAGAAGTAATGGTAGGGAAATGGTAGGGGTGAAAGGGCATAGAAAATAGGTCATAGAAGGTGGCTGTAGAGTGGAAGGCATCACCTGGCACTGGCGAAGGTCACAGTGTTAGAGGTCAGGGGTCACTCGGGTAGTAGAGGGTTTCAGGTAAGGTTTAAGGGTTATGGAGCAGGGTCAGACAGGACAGGACTAGGCTGACTAGTGGGAAAAGGTTGCACAAGATAATTTTTCCCCCTGAAGAAAAAGTCTCCTCTACCTTAACTACTAAACACCAAACTGTACAAACCAAATAGTAAGGTTGATTTGAAACTGTTACCTGGAATGAAACACTTCAAACATCAGTTCTAACCTGTTGTAGAGCAGGTGGCTCTGTCCAGCCATACAGTACCAATGTCCTAGTCACTGGATCAGAACCAGCCTGCCTGAGAGGAGACCGTCTCTTCAGGGGGACTGAACCTGTTAAATCAAGGAGCAGGGGGTCACCAGTGATTCCCTCCCACCTGTCTCCTTCGTCTCTACATGGAGTCATTCAGAGTCAACATAACCAATAATGACCATGATGTTTTGGATCTTCCTGAAATAATAATTTAATCCATAGAAAGGTCTTGGCATTTGTATCTAAAAGGAAATGGCGGTCATGGTTCATTTAGGTTCATTCTCACTCTGAATAACACCATTCTGTCCTGGACTTTGACCTCTGCTCTTCAGACTAACAGTGTGTGTTCTAGGCCCTAGTAGGAGAGAAGGCCTGCTATCAGTCCGTCTGCAGCTACGCAGGACAGATGGTGTTACTGGGGACCAAGGTAAGTGTGTGTATACGTCAGTGTCATTGTCTGTCTGTGTGTGTGTGTCTGTGTGTGTGTGTGTCTGTGTGTGTGTGTGTCTGTGTGTGTGTGTCTGTGTGTGTGTGTCTGTGTGTGTCTGTGTGTGTCTGTGTCTGTGTGTGTGTCTGTGTCTGTGTCTGTGTCTGTGTCTGTGTCTGTGTCTGTGTCTGTGTGTGTGTGTGTGTGTGTGTGTGTGTGTGTGTTTGCAGTTGAAATAGAAACACAAGCGTTGTCTAATTGAGCCCTTCCATCCTCTCTACCAGTCAGCCCACATCATGACTCTGAGAAACTGGAGGGAGGTAAGTTTCTCTCCGACTTGCCACCACACCAGGAGATGATGTCTAAAACTAAAGGGGGATCTATTATATCATTCTACCTGTGATCTGTATCTCAGAAGGGGATTTAATGGACCTGTGTGTCTCACAGGGGGATTTAATGGACCTGTGTGTCTCACTGGGGGATTGAATGGACCTGTGTGTCTCACATGGGGATTTAATGGACCTGTGTGTCTCACTGGGGGATTTAATGGACCTGTGTGTCTCACATGGGGATTTAATGGACCTGTGTGTCTCACAGGGGGATTTAATGGACCTGTGTGTCTCACTGGGGGATTTAATGGACCTGTGTGTCTCACAGGGGGATTTAATGGACCTGTGTGTCTCACAGGGGGATTTAATGGACCTGTGTGTCTCACAGGGGCATTTAATGGACCTGTGTGTCTCACTGGGGGATTTAATGGACCTGTGTGTCTCACAGGGGGATTTAATGGACCTGTGTGTCTCACAGGGGGATTTAATGGACCTGTGTGTCTCACTGGGGGATTTAATGGACCTGTGTGTCTCACAGGGGGATTTAATGGACCTGTGTGTCTCACAGGGGGATTTAATGGACTTGTGTGTCTCAGAGGGGGATTTAATGGACCTGTGTGTCTCAGAGGGGGATTAAATGGACCTGTGTCTCTCAGAGGGGGATTTAATGGACCTGTGTGTCTCAGAGGGGGATTTAGTGGACCTGTGTCTCTCAGAAGGGGATTTAATGGACCTGTGCTGCTGGAGACATTTACTGCTCAAACCCTTTCTCTCTCTTTCTCTCTCTCTCACACACAGCGGGTGGACTGTCTGTTGAAACAGGAACGTTTTGTCGAGGCTCTGTCCTTGGCCTGGTCCTTCCATGAGGGCACCGCCAAGGCTGTACTGGGTGAATAGTCTCCACTCCTCTCCTCTCCTCTCCTCTCCTCTCCTCTCCTCTCCTCTCCTCTCCTCTCCTCTCCTCTCCTCTCCTCTCCTCTCCTCTCCTCTCCTCTCCTCTCCTCTCAACACTGGTTTATACTTTGTCTATTGACATGGCTGTAGACAATTAGAATTCAACAAGATTTGCTGGTCAAAACGACATTTAATTTATACTCCGGTGGAACGTCTGTAGACCGTCTCTGCGTTCATTGCCATGGTTACTTGACTGAGACCGCAATGAGAGTTCTAAAATTCTCCGGTAGAATGCACTGCTTTTATTTCGTCACACTCACAACCATAAGCAATTTTCTGTAATTAGCTCGCCATTAACTTGTAAATGATGATCTTGTTGTGAGTTTATTTTCCTGTAATAATGAATACAAATTAGCTAAAGTTAAGACGTTGTCAGCTATGATATGGTCAATATTTGAACAGGCTAGCCAGCTAAGCTAGCGAACAATCTAGGAACTAACCAAAACATTGTTTAGAAAGCTTTTAGTTACCTGGTTTGCTGGATTGATGCTAGTTGGCTCTGCCCAAGAGCCTCCTAGCATCAGTCTATTATAGTCCTAACCCTGCCCAAGAGCCTCCCAGCACCAGTCTATTATAGTCCTAACCCTGCCCCAGAGTCTCCCAGCACCAGTCTATTATAGTCCTAACCCTGCCCCAGAGTCTCCCAGCACCAGTCTATTATAGTCCTAACCCTGCCCCAGAGCCTCCCAGCACCAGTCTATTATAGTCCTAACCCTGCCCCAGAGCCTCCCAGCATCAGTCTATTATAGTCCTAACCCTGCCCCAGAGTCTCCCAGCACCAGTCTATTATAGTCCTAACCCTGCCCCAGAGTCTCCTAGCATCAGTCTATTATAGTCCTAACCCTGCCCCAGAGTCTCCCAGCACCAGTCTATTATAGTCCTAACCCTGCCCCAGAGTCTCCCAGCATCAGTCTATTATAGTCCTAACCCTGCCCCAGAGTCTCCCAGCACCAGTCTATTATAGTCCTAACCCTGCCCCAGAGTCTCCCAGCACCAGTCTATTATAGTCCTAACCCTGCCCCAGAGTCTCCCAGCATCAGTCTATTATAGTCCTAACCCTGCCCCAGAGTCTCCCAGCACCAGTCTATTATAGTCCTAACCCTGCCCCAGAGTCTCCCAGCACCAGTCTATTATAGTCCTAACCCTGCCCCAGAGTCTCCCAGCACCAGTCTATTATAGTCCTAACCCTGCCCCAGAGTCTCCTAGCATCAGTCTATTATAGTCCTAACCCTCCTCCAGAGTCTCCCAGCACCAGTCTATTATAGTCCTAACCCTGCCCCAGAGTCTCCCAGCACCAGTCTATTATAGTCCTAACCCTGCCCCAGAGTCTCCCAGCACCCGTCTATTATAGTCCTAACCCTGCCCCAGAGTCTCCCAGCACCAGTCTATTATAGTCCTAACCCTGCCCCAGAGTCTCCCAGCACCAGTCTATTATAGTCCTAACCCTGCCCCAGAGTCTCCCAGCATCAGTCTATTATAGTCCTAACCCTGCCCCAAGAGCCTCCCAGCACCAGTCTATTATAGTCCTAACCCTGCCCCAGAGTCTCCCAGCCTATTATAGTCCTAACCCTGCCCCAGAGTCTCCCAGCACCAGTCTATTATAGTCCTAAACCTGCCCCAGAGTCTCCCAGCACCAGTCTATTATAGTCCTAACCCTGCCCCAGAGTCTCCCAGCACCAGTCTATTATAGTCCTAACCCTGCCCCAGAGCCTCCCAGCACCAGTCTATTATAGTCCTAACCCTGCCCCAGAGTCTCCCAGCACCAGTCTATTATAGTCCTAACCCTGCCCCAGAGTCTCCCAGCACCAGTCTATTATAGTCCTAACCCTGCCCCAGAGTCTCCCAGCACCAGTCTATTATAGTCCTAACCCTGCCCCAGAGTCTCCCAGCACCAGTCTATTATAGTCCTAACCCTGCCCCAGAGTCTCCCAGCACCAGTCTATTATAGTCCTAACCCTGCCCCAGAGTCTCCCAGCACAGTCTATTATAGTCCTAACCCTGCCCCAGAGTCTCCCAGCACCAGTCTATTATAGTCCTAACCCTGCCCCAGAGTCTCCCAGCACCAGTCTATTATAGTCCTAACCCTGCCCCAGAGTCTCCCAGCATCAGTCTATTATAGTCCTAACCCTGCCCCAGTCTCCCAGCATCAGTCTATTATAGTCCTAACCCTGCCCCAGAGTCTCCCAGCACCAGTCTATTATAGTCCTAACCCTGCCCCAGAGTCTCCCAGCACCAGTCTATTATAGTCCTAACCCTGCCCCAGTCTCCCAGCATCAGTCTATTATAGTCCTAACCCTGCCCCAGAGTCTCCCAGCACCAGTCTATTATAGTCCTAACCCTGCCCCAGTCTCCCAGCACCAGTCTATTATAGTCCTAACCCTGCCCCAGAGTCTCCCAGCATCAGTCTATTATAGTCCTAACCCTGCCCCAGAGTCTCCCAGCATCAGTCTATTATAGTCCTAACCCTGCCCCAGAGTCTCCCAGCATCAGTCTATTATAGTCCTAACCCTGCCCCAGAGTCTCCCAGCATCAGTCTATTATAGTCCTAACCCTGCCCCAGAGTCTCCCAGCATCAGTCTATTATAGTCCTAACCCTGCCCCAGAGTCTCCCAGCATCAGTCTATTATAGTCCTAACCCTGCCCCAGAGCCTCCCAGCATCAGTCTATTATAGTCCTAACCCTGCCCCAGAGTCTCCCAGCATCAGTCTATTATAGTCCTAACCCTGCCCCAGAGCCTCCCAGCATTTGGTGGAAGCCTTTTCTTTTCTAAACTGAGGGTTTATTGGTGTTAAAATACACCAGCTATGCTATTTTGGACCACCAGGCTGCTGATGTCATGCAGCCTGTCGTTTTTGTGTTTATCATTTTTCATAACGACAAGTTTGATGTCGGACGACAATAGAATGTTGAGGATGTCGCTACGACAACGGTCGACAGACGTGTGGATAGACCAGCTGTAAACCAGCTTTTAGAAAACCACTTCCAGAAGGCACAAGGTCCACTGTATGGAAAGCCTGGTCTCTTCTGTACTACAAAGGACAGGTGTTTTCACTGTTTGTCCTTGAATCATTCCTCTACTACAGTACTTTACATTCTGAGGGCTTTCTGTTGGAGGCTTTTTCACTGATGCCACAGAGGCCATTATACATTTAATACCAGAGTTTTTTTTTTTTTACATAGTTTTCTTTTCTCATTCTCAAGTGAAAACCCATAACCCTATATGAATCATTGTGTTCATGTATAGTGAATGTCTGTTGTTTTTCCAGGACTGTTTGGGGACCCAGCAAAGAGGAAAGGTGTGGTGGCAGACAAGGTGATTCCCTCCTCCACCCATCACTTCCTACCTTCCCTCCTCCACCCACATCACTTCCTACCTTCCCTCCTCCACCAATCACTTCCTACCTTCCATCCTCCACCAATCACTTCCTACCTTCCCTCCTCCACCCATCACTTCCTACCTTCCCTCCTCCACCCATCACTTCCTACCTTCCCTCCTCCACCCATCACTTCCTACCTTCCCTCCTCCACCCATCACTTCCTACCTTCCCTCCTCCACCAATCACTTCCTACCTTCCATCCTCCACCAATCACTTCCTACCTTCCCTCCTCCACCCATCACTTCCTACCTTCCCTCCTCCACCCATCACTTCCTACCTTCCCTCCTCCACCCATCACTTCCTATCTTCCCTCCTCCACCCATCACTTCCTACCTTCCATCCTCCACCAATCACTTCCTACCTTCCCTCCTCCACCAATCACTTCCTACCTTCCCTCCTCCACCAATCACTTCCTACCTTCCCTCCTCCACCAATCACTTCCTACCTTCCCTCCTCCACCCATCACTTCCTACCTTCCCTCCTCCACCCATCACTTCCTACCTTCCTCCTCCACCCATCACTTCCTACCTTCCCTCCTCCACCCATCACTTCCTACCTTCCCTCCTCCACCCATCACTTCCTACCTTCCCTCCTCCACCCATCACTTCCTACCTTCCCTCCTCCACCCATCACTTCCTACCTTCCCTCCTCCACCCATCACTTCCTACCTTCCCTCCTCCACCCATCACTTCCTACCTTCCCTCCTCCACCCTTCACTTCCTACCTTCCCTCCTCCACCCTTCACTTCCTACCTTCCCTCCTCCACCCTTCACTTCCTACCTTCCCTCCTCCACCCTTCACTTCCTACCTTCCCTCCTTCACCCTTCACTTCCTACCCACCCCCCTTCCAGGAAGAAATACATCTAATTTGATTGGTCGGTTGATTGATTGTACTGCATCTCTAGATGCTAGAGATTCTGTTCCAGTATGTGGAGCGCTCAGTGAAGAAATGTCCAGAACACGGCAAGATACAGGTCATGGAACAACATTTCCAGGTACGCACACACACACACACACACACCGCACACTCCCCACGATACACACGTCAATCAGTCCCACGGTTCAGTTTGACAACGCTCGGGACCTTGAAACCGATCTTTCTTTCTCCTTTAAGGCTTGTCCTTGTGTTTAGACTGCCTGGGTTGAGTAGCTAATCTCTCTCTCTCTCTCTCTCCCTCCTCCTTTATCCCTCTCTTTTTCTCTGTCCGTAGGACATGGTGCCTGTCGTGGTGGATTACTGTCTGCTGCTGCAGAGGACGTAAGACACACACACACACTGACAGACAGAGCGTCTGATGGCCCTTGCCTTGCCTATTCCCAGCACTCTGTTAGGTTATTCATTAATGGGACATTTCAAAAATGTTCAACTTCATGTTCATCATCTGTTGTTCTTAAGTGAAGGAAGGAGCCTTTTAGTGCAGTCAGAATGCAGCAGAGAGCAGCCCTTCGGCACAGAGATGGACAGAGAAAGGAGGATCTTTCTTTGTCTCTCTCTCAAAACTAAGGCTGACCTCCACAAAGGGTTATGAAAGAACAAACTGAGATATCTTCTGGCAGCAGATTGACTCCATCATTTGTTTGTCGTTGGTTTTTCATTTCCGATGCAGTTAGTTTCAGATGAGCTGAGTGATCTTTATTTTGTTTGACTGGGGTTCTCTTCAAGGGACAAAGCGTTCATTAAAGGGAAATTTCATAATTTTTCAACTTCATGTTCATAATCTCCAGCACCACCCCAACATCAACATATGTGAAAATGACGCTTTTCTATGTTTTGGAGTAAAAAAGATTGTGGAAGATACGTTTTTCCAATGACATCATCAGTGTGCATCATGTGATTTTAACCAATTATGAGTAGGCGTTTCCTACTAATTGCCTATTTAATTGTCTACTGATTGGTTGATGATGTCATTTCAAACCGTTATCTTTCGCCTTCTTTTTTTACTACAAAACATAGAAACTCAATTTTCACATTTGTTGATGTTGGGGTGGTGCTGGAGATGATGAATATCAAGCTGAAATGTTTTTACATTTCGCTTTTAATGCACGCTTTGTCCCTTGAAGAGAACCCCAGTCAAACAAAATAAAGATCATTCAGCTCATATGAAACCAACTGCATCGGAAATGAAAAACCAAAGATAAACAAATGATGGAGTCAATCTGCTGCCAGAAGATATCTGTTTGTTTGTTCGTGTGCGAACATGCTTTGAGTTTGTTCTTTCATAACCCTTTGTGGAGGTCAGCCTTAGTTTTGAGAGAGAGACAAAGAAAGATGTTCCTTTCTCTGTCCACCTCTGTGCCGAAGGGGCTGCTCTCTACTCTCTGCTGAACTCTGACAGGACTAAAAGGCTCCTTCCTTCACTTAACAACAGCCATCCCATCCCTGCCCCAGAGCCTCCCAGCACCAGTCTATTATAGTCCTAACCCTGCCCCAGAGTCTCCCAGCATCAGTCTATTATAGTCCTAACCCTGCCCCAGAGTCTCCCAGCACCAGTCTATTATAGTCCTAACCCTGCCCCAGAGCCTCCCAGCACCAGTCTATTATAGTCCTAACCCTGCCCCAGAGTCTCCCAGCACCAGTCTATTATAGTCCTAACCCTGCCCCAGAGTCTCCCAGCACCAGTCTATTATAGTCCTAACCCTGCCCCCAGAGTCCCCCAGCACCAGTCTATTATAGTCCTAACCCTGCCCCAGAGTCTCCTAGCATCAGTCTATTATAGTCCTAACCCTGCCCCAGAGTCTCCCAGCACCAGTCTATTATAGTCCTAACCCTGCCCCAGAGTCTCCCAGCACCAGTCTATTATAGTCCTAACCCTGCCCCAGAGTCTCCCAGCACCCGTCTATTATAGTCCTAACCCTGCCCCAGAGCCTCCCAGCACCAGTCTATTATAGTCCTAACCCTGCCCCAGAGTCTCCCAGCATCAGTCTATTATAGTCCTAACCCTGCCCCAGAGTCTCCCAGCACCAGTCTATTATAGTCCTAACCCCTGCCCCAGAGCCTCCCAGCACCAGTCTATTATAGTCCTAACCCTGCCCCAGAGTCTCCCAGCACCAGTCTATTATAGTCCTAACCCTGCCCCAGAGTCTCCCAGCACCAGTCTATTATAGTCCTAACCCTGCCCCAGAGTCTCCCAGCACCAGTCTATTATAGTCCTAACCCTGCCCCAGAGTCTCCTAGCACCAGTCTATTATAGTCCTAACCCTGCCCCAGAGTCTCCCCAGCACCAGTCTATTATAGTCCTAACCCTGCCCCAGAGCCTCCCAGCACCAGTCTATTATAGTCCTAACCCTGCCCCAGAGTCTCCCAGCACCAGTCTATTATAGTCCTAACCCTGCCCCAGAGTCTCCCAGCACCAGTCTATTATAGTCCTAACCCCTGCCCCAGAGTCTCCCAGCACCAGTCTATTATAGTCCTAACCCTGCCCCCAGAGCCTCCCAGCACCAGTCTATTATAGTCCTAACCCTGCCCCAGAGTCTCCCAGCACCAGTCTATTATAGTCCTAACCCTGCCCCAGAGTCTCCCAGCACCAGTCTATTATAGTCCTAACCCTGCCCCAGAGTCTCCTAGCATCAGTCTATTATAGTCCTAACCCTGCCCCAGAGTCTCCCAGCACCAGTCTATTATAGTCCTAACCCTGCCCCAGAGCCTCCCAGCACCAGTCTATTATAGTCCTAACCCTGCCCCAGAGTCTCCCAGCACCAGTCTATTATAGTCCTAACCCTGCCCCAGTCTCCCAGCATCAGTCTATTATAGTCCTAACCCTGCCCCAGAGTCTCCACATTGTGTGCCCGGGAAACTGTTGTTGTGGGTGGTTAACTGCCTTGCTAGAGGCCAGAATGACAGATGTTTCACCTTGTCAGCTCGGGGATTCGAACTGGTAACTTTTCAGTTACTGGCCCAACGCGCTAACCGCTAGGCTACCTGCGGCCCATAAGCCCCATAGCTGGACAGTAACTTGTATATCATTCCCAATAACTGTAGCTACATACCCTTTCTGCCTCAGTCTCACCATGAACTCTGCTCACCCAGTCTGACTCCTATCTCATCCAGTCTCACCTCTCTCACCCAGTCTGACTCCTATCTCATCCAGTCTCACCTCTCTCACCCAGTCTGACTCCAATCTCATCCCAGTCTGACTCCTATCTCATCCCAGTCTGACTCCTATCTCATCCCAGTCTGACTCCTATCTCATCCAGTCTCACCTCTCTCACCCCAGTCTGACTCCTATCTCATCCCAGTCTGACTCCTATCTCATCCCAGTCTGACTCCTATCTCATCCCAGTCTGACTCCTATAGTCTGACTCCTATCTCATCCCAGTCTGACTCCTATATCATCCCAGTCTGACTCCTATCTCATCCCAGTCTGACTCCTATATCATCCCAGTCTGACTCCTATCTCATCCCAGTCTGACTCCTATAGTCTGACTCCTATATCATCCCAGTCTGACTCCAATCTCATCCCAGTCTGACTCCTATAGTCTGACTCCTATCTCATCCCAGTCTGACTCCAGTCTGACTCCTGTCTCATCCCAGTCTGACTCCTGTCTCATCCAAGTCTGACTCCTATAGTCTAACTCCTATCTCATCCCAGTCTGACTCCTATAGTCTGACTCCTATATCATCCCAGTCTGACTCCTATCTCATCCCAGTCTGACTCCTATATCATCCCAGTCTGACTCCTATCTCATCCCAGTCTGACTCCTATAGTCTGACTCCTATCTCATCCCAGTCTGACTCCTATCTCATCCCAGTCTGACTCCTATCTCATCCCAGTCTGACTCCAATCTCATCCCAGTCTGACTCCAATCTCATCCCAGTCTGACTCAATCTCATCCCAGTCTGACTCAATCTCATCCCAGTCTGACTCAATCTCATCCCAGTCTGACTCCTATCTCATCCCAGTCTGACTCCTATCTCATCCCAGTCTGACTCCTATCTCATCCCAGTCTGACTCCTATAGTCTGACTCCTATCTCATCCCAGTCTGACTCCAGTCTGACTCCTATCTCATCCCAGTCTGACTCCTATAGTCTGACTCCTATCTCATCCCAGTCTGACTCCTATCTCATCCCAGTCTGACTCCTATCTCATCCCAGTCTGACTCCAATCTCATCCCAGTCTGACTCCTGTCTCATCCCAGTCTGACTCCTATATCATCCCAGTCTGACTCCTATCTCATCCCAGTCTGACTCCTATAGTCTGACTCCTATCTCATCCCAGTCTGACTCCTGTCTCATCCCAGTCTGACTCCTATCTCATCCCAGTCTGACTCCTATAGTCTGACTCCTATCCCATCCCAGTCTGACTCCAATCTCATCCCAGTCTGACTCCAATCTCATCCCAGTCTGACTCCAGTCTCATCCCAGTCTGACTCCTGTCTCATTCCAGTCTGACTCCTGTCTCATTCCAGTCTGACTCCTGTCTCATTCCAGTCTGACTCCTGTCTCATTCCAGTCTGACTCCTGTCTCATTCCAGTCGGACTCCTGTCTCATCCCAGTCTGACTCCTGTCTCATCCCAGTCTGACTCCTATAGTCTGACTCCTATCCCATCCCAGTCTGACTCCAATCTCATCCCAGTCTGACTCCAATCTCATCCCAGTCTGACTCCAGTCTCATCCCAGTCTGACTCCTGTCTCATTCCAGTCTGACTCCTGTCTCATTCCAGTCGGACTCCTATAGTCTGACTCCTATCTCATCCCAGTCTGACTCCAGTCTGACTCCTATCTCATCCCAGTCTGACTCCTATAGTCTGACTCCTATCTCATCCCAGTCTGACTCCAGTCTGACTCCTATCTCATCCCAGTCTGACTCCTATAGTCTGACTCCTATCTCATCCCAGTCTGACTCCTATCTCATCCCAGTCTGACTCCTATCTCATCCCAGTCTGACTCCAATCTCATCCCAGTCTGACTCCTGTCTCATCCCAGTCTGACTCCTATATCATCCCAGTCTGACTCCTATCTCATCCCAGTCTGACTCCTATAGTCTGACTCCTATCTCATCCCAGTCTGACTCCTGTCTCATCCCAGTCTGACTCCTATCTCATCCCAGTCTGACTCCTATAGTCTGACTCCTATCCCATCCCAGTCTGACTCCAATCTCATCCCAGTCTGACTCCAATCTCATCCCAGTCTGACTCCAGTCTCATCCCAGTCTGACTCCTGTCTCATTCCAGTCTGACTCCTGTCTCATTCCAGTCGGACTCCTGTCTCATCCCAGTCTGACTCCTGTCTCATCCCAGTCTGACTCCAATCTCATCCCAGTCTGACTCCTGTCTCATCCCAGTCTGACTCCTGTCTCCTATGATTAACAGGAGATGAATATTATGTTGATATTTTTAGGGTTAATTCTTATCAAATTAAATTATAGCCCTGATGTAATTATAATTTGTGTTGCCATCTAGATCTGTGAACATAACCATGCTGTGTGTGGTCCAGATATGTGACCATGCTGTGACCACACATTCTGTCTGTGTGGTTGTTTTCAGGGACCTGCTGTTTAACCAGCTATATACCCGCCTGGTGGAGAACTGTTACCAAGACCATGCTCTTCTCTCTATGGTCCTATAGGGACCTGCTGTTTAACCAGCTATATACAGTGCCTTGCAAAAGTATTCATCCCCCTTGGCGTTTTTCCTATTTTGTTGCATTACAACCTGTAATTTAAATTGATTTTTATTTGGATTTCATGTAATGGACATACACAAAATAGTCCAAATTGGTGAAGTGAAATGCAAAAAATTCTACAAAATAAATAACGGAAAAGTGGTGCGTGCATATGTATTCACCCCCTTTGCAATGAAGCCCCTAAATAAGATCTGGTGCAACCAATTACCTTCAGAAGTCACATAATTAGTTAAATAAAGTCCACCTGTGTGCAATCTAAGTGTCACATGATCTGTCACACGATCTCAGTATATATACACCTGTTCTGAAAGGCCCCAGAGTCTGCAACACCACTAAGCAAGGGGCACCACCAAGCAAACGGCACCATGAAGACCAAGGAGCTCTCCAAACAGGTCAGGGACAAAGTTGTGGAGAAGTACAGATCAGGGTTGGGTTATAAAAAAAATATCCAAAACTTTGATCATCCCACGGAGCACCATTAAATCCATTATTAAAAAATGGAAAGAATATGGCACCACAACAAACCTGCCAAGAGAGGGCCACCCACCAAAACTCACGGACCAGGCAAGGAGGGCATTAATCAGAGACACAACAAAGAGACCAAAGATAACCCTGAAGGAGCTGCAAAGCTCCACAGCGGAGATTGGAATATCTGTCCATAAGCTGTACACTCCACAGAGCTGAGCTTTACGGAAGAGTGGTCAGAAAAAAGCCATTGCTTAAAGAAAAAAATAAGCAAACACGTTTGGTGTTAGCCAAAAGGCATGTGGGAGACTCCCCAAACATATGGAAGAAGGTACTCTGGTCAGATGAGACTAAAATTGAGCTTTTTGGCGATCAAGGAAAACGCTATGTCTGGCGCAAACCCAACACCTCTCATCACCCCGAGAACACCATCGGCAGGGACTTGGAAACTGGTCAGAATTGAAGGAATGATGGATGGTGCTAAATACAGGGAAATTCTTGAGGGAAACCTGTTTCAGTCTTCCAGAGATTTGAGACTGGGACGGAGGTTCACCTTCCAGCAGGACAATGACCCTAAGCATACTGCTAAAGCAACACTCGAGTGGTTTAAGGGGAAACATTTAAATGTTTTGGAATGGCCTAGTCAAAGCCCAGACCTCAATCCAAATGAGAATATGTGGTATGACTTGAAGATTGCTGTACACCAGCAGAACCCATCCAACCTGAAGGAGCTGGAGCAGTTTTGCCTTGAAGAATGGGCAAAAATCCCAGTGGCTAGATGTGCCAAGCTTATAGAGACATCCCAAGAGACTTGCAGCTGTAATTGCTGCAAAAGGTGGCTCTACAAAGTATTGACTTTGGGGGGGTGAATAGTTATGCACGCTCAAGTTTTCTGTTTTTTTGTCTTATTTCTTGTTTGTTTCACCCCAAAACATATTTGCATCTTCAAAGTGGTAGGCATGTTGTGTAAATCAAATGATACAAACCCCCCCAAAAAATCCATTTTAATTCCAGGTTGTAAGGCAACAAAATAGGAAAAATGCCAAGGGGGGTGAATACTTTCGCAAGCCACTGTACCCGCCTGGTGGAGAACTGTTACCAAGACCGTGCTCTTCTCTCTGTGGTCCTATAGGGACCTGCTGTTTAACCAGCTATATACCCGCCTGGTGGAGAACTGTTACCAAGACCGTGCTCTTCTCTCTATGGTCCTATAGGGACCTGCTGTTTAACCAGCTATATACCCGCCTGGTGGAGAACTGTGTGGCTCGGGGGGTCTTCCTGGAGAGTTTGGAACCCTACATCGTGTCGGAGCGTCTGGGGTGTGTGACAGCCCCCGTCATGAGGGACCTGCTGACCCATCTACAGGATAACAACATGATGGACAGTGTAGAGAACTGCCTGATACATCTGGACATCACCAGCCTCGACATACAACAGGTAGTGAGGGAGGGAGGGAGGGAGGGAGGGAGGGAGGGAGGTAACATGATGTCTGTCCGTCTATCCGTGTCAGCATCTTTGTGTGTCTGTGGATCCTCTTTTGGCTGTAGATATTTACTACTGTCATTAATATTTACTAGTGTCATTTGTTACAATCACCAGCAGATCAAGTCTGTAGACTCCAGCAGTAACCTGTTCTCTTCCTGTGTATCCAGGTGGTGTAGACTCTAGTAGTAACCTGTTCTCTTCCTGTGTATCCAGGTGGTATAGACTCCAGTAGTAACCTGTTCTCTTCCTGTGTATCCAGGTGGTATAGACTCCAGTAGTAACCTGTTCTCTTCCTGTGTATCCAGGTGCTGTAGACTCCAGTAGTAACCTGTTCTCTTCCTGTGTATCCAGGTGGTATAGACTCCAGTAGTAACCTGTTCTCTTCCTGTGTATCCAGGTGGTATAGACTCCAGTAGTAACCTGTTCTCTTCCTGTGTATCCAGGTGGTATAGACTCCAGTAGTAACCTGTTCTCTTCCTGTGTATCCAGGTGGTATAGACTCCAGTAGTAACCTGTTCTCTTCCTGTGTATCCAGGTGGTATAGACTCCAGTAGTAACCTGTTCTCTTCCTGTGTATCCAGGTGGTATAGACTCCAGTAGTAACCTGTTCTCTTCCTGTGTATCCAGGTGGTATAGACTCCAGTAGTAACCTGTTCTCTTCCTGTGTATCCAGGTGGTATAGACTCCAGTAGTAACCTGTTCTCTTCCTGTGTATCCAGGTGGTATAGACTCCAGTAGTAACCTGTTCTCTTCCTGTGTATCCAGGTGGTATAGACTCCAGTAGTAACCTGTTCTCTTCCTGTGTATCCAGGTGGTATAGACTCCAGTAGTAACCTGTTCTCTTCCTGTGTATCCAGGTGGTATAGACTCCAGTAGTAACCTGTTCTCTTCCTGTGTATCCAGGTGGTATAGACTCCAGTAGTAACCTGTTCTCTTCCTGTGTATCCAGGTGGTATAGACTCCAGTAGTAACCTGTTCTCTTCCTGTGTATCCAGGTGGTATAGACTCCAGTAGTAACCTGTTCTCTTCCTGTGTATCCAGGTGGTATAGACTCCAGTAGTAACCTGTTCTCTTCCTGTGTATCCAGGTGGTATAGACTCCAGTAGTAACCTGTTCTCTTCCTGTGTATCCAGGTGGTATAGACTCCAGTAGTAACCTGTTCTCTTCCTGTGTATCCAGGTGGTATAGACTCCAGTAGTAACCTGTTCTCTTCCTGTGTATCCAGGTGGTATAGACTCCAGTAGTAACCTGTTCTCTTCCTGTGTATCCAGGTGGTATAGACTCCAGTAGTAACCTGTTCTCTTCCTGTGTATCCAGGTGGTATAGACTCCAGTAGTAACCTGTTCTCTTCCTGTGTATCCAGGTGGTATAGACTCCAGTAGTAACCTGTTCTCTTCCTGTGTATCCAGGTGGTATAGACTCCAGTAGTAACCTGTTCTCTTCCTGTGTATCCAGGTGGTCCAGATGTGTTGGGACAACCAGCTGTATGATGCCATGATATACGTCTTCAACAGTGGCATGAATGACTACATCAACCCTATGGAGGTACTGTAATACACTGTTTAATGACTACATCAACCCTATGGAGGTACTGTAATACACTGTTTAATGACTACATCAACCCTATGGAGGTACTGTAATACACTGTTTAATGACTACATCAACCCTATGGAGGTACTGTAATACACTGTTTAATGACTACTTTAACACTATGGAGGTATTGACATGATAGTCATTTAGCAGATGCTCTTATCCAGAGTGACTTATCGGTTTCACACCCTGTTCTATTTCATATTGTTTTCTTATTTCCTGGATATAAAAAGGACATACAGATAAAACAACACTACCTTATACACACATTCTTTCTCTCTCTCTCTCTCTCTCTCTCTCTCTCTCTCTCGCTCTCTCTCAATTCAATTTCAATTCAGTTTAAGGGCTTTATTGGCATGGGAAACGTATGTTAACATTGCCAAAGCAAGTAGATAGTAAACAAAAGTTTCATCTGACCATATGACATTCTCCCAATCCTCTTCTGGATCATCCAAATGCACTCTAGCAAACTTCAGACGGGCCTGGACATGTACTGGCTTAAGCAGGGGGACACGTCTGGCACTGCAGGATTTGAGTCCCTGGCGGCGTAGTGTGTTACTGATGGTAGGCTTTGTTACTTTGGTCCCAGCTCTCTGCAGGTCATTCACTAGGTCCCCCCGTGTGGTTCTGGGATTTTTGCTCACCGTTCTTGTGATCATTTTGACCCCACGGGGTGAGATCTTGCGTGGAGCCCTAGATCGAGGGAGATTATCAGTGGTCTTGTATGTCTTCCATTTCCTAATAATTGCTCCCACAGTTGATTTCTTCAAACCAAGCTGCTTACCTACTGCAGATTCAGTCTTCCCAGCCTGGTGCAGGTCTACAATTTTGTTTCTGGTGTCCTTTGACAGCTCTTTGGTCTTGGCCATAGTGGAGTTTGGAGTGTGACTGTTTGAGGTTGTGGACAGGTGTCTTTTATACTGATAACAAGTTCAAACAGGTGCCATTAATACAGGTAATGAGTGGAGGACAGAGGAGCCTCTTAAAGAAGAAGTTACAGGTCTGTGAGAGCCAGAAATCTTGCTTATTTGTAGGTGACCAAATACTTATTTTCCACCATAATTTGCAAATAAATTCATTAAAAATCCTACAATGTAATTTTCTGGATTTTTTTTCTTCTCAATTTGTCTGTCATAGTTGGCGTGTACCTATGATGAAAATGACAGGCTTCTCTCAACTTTTTAAGTGGGAGAACTTGCACAATTGGTGGCTGACTAAATACTTTTTTTCCCCACTGTATAAAAGACACCTGTCCACAGAAGCAATCAATCAATCAGATTCCAAACTCTCCACCATGGCCAAGACCAAAGAGCTCTCCAAGGATGTCAGGGACAAGATTGTAGACCTACACAAGGCTGGAATGGGCTACAAGACCATCGCCAAGCAGCTTGGTGAGAAGGTGACAACAGATTATTCGCAAATGAAAGAAACACAAAATAACTGTCAATCTCCCTCGGCCTGGGGCTCCATGCAAGATCACACCTCGTGGAGTTGCAATGATCATGAGAATGGTGAGGAATCAGCCCAGAACTACACGGGAGGATCTTGTCAATGATCTCAAGGCAGCTGGGACCATAGTCACCAAGAAAACAATTGGTAACACACTACGCCATGAAGGACTGAAATCCTGCAGCGCCCGCAAGGTCCCCCTGCTCAAGAAAGCACATATACATGCCCATCTGAAGTTTGCCAATGAACATCTAAATGATTCAGAGGAGAACTGGGTGGAAGTGTTGTGGTCAGATGAGACCAAAATCGAGCTCTTTGGCATCAGCTCAACTCGCCGTGTTTGGAGGAGGAGGAATGCTGCCTATGACCCCAAGAACACCATCCCCACCGTCAAACATGGAGGTGGAAACATTATGCTTTGGGGGTGTTTTTCTGCTAAGGGGACAGGACAACTTCACCGCATCAAAGGGACGATAGACAGGGCCATGTACCGTCAAATCTTGGGTGAGAACCTCCTTCCCTCAGCCAGGGCATTGAAAATGGGTCATGGATGGGTATTCCAGCATGACAATGACCCCAAACACACGGCCAAGGCAACAAAGGAGTGGCTCAAGAAGAAGCACATTAAGGTCCTGGAGTGGCCTAGCCAGTCTCCAGACCTTAATCCCATAGAAAATCTGTGGAGGGAGCTGAAGGTTCGAGTTGCCAAACGTCAGGCTCGAAACCTTAATGACTTGGAGAAGATCTGCAAAGAGGAGTGGAACAAAATCCCTCCTGAGATGTATGCAAACCTGGTGGCCAACTGCAAGAAACGTCTGACCTCTGTGATTGCCAACAAGGGTTTTGCCACCAAGTACTAAGTAATGTTTTGCAGAGGGATCAAATACTTATTTCCCTCATTAAAATGCAAATCAATTTATAACATTTCTGACATGCGTTTTTCTGGATGTTTTTGTTGTTATTCTGTCTCTCACTGTTCAAATAAACCTACCATTAAAATTATAGACTGATCATTTCTTTGTCAGTGGGCAAACATACAAAATCAGCAGGGGATCAAATACTTTTTTCCCTCACTGTATACAGTGTTGTAACAATGTGCAAATAGTTAAAGTACAAATGGGAAAATAAATAAACATAAATATGGGTTGTATTTACAATGGTGTTTGTTCTTCACTGGTTGCCCTTTTCTTGTGGCAACAGGTCACAAATCTTGCTGCTGTAATGGAACACTGTGGTTTTTCACCCAGTAGATAAGGGAGTTTATCAAAATTGGGTTTGTTTTCGAATTCTTTGTGGATCTCTGTAATCTGAGGGAAATATGTGTCTCTAATATGGTCATACATTTGGCAGGAGGTTAGGAAGTGCAGCTCAGTTTCCACCTCATTTTGTGGGCAGTGTGCACATAGCCTGTCTTCTCTTGAGAGCCAGGTCTGCCTACGGCGGCCTTTCTCAATAGCAAGGCTATGCTCACCGAGTCTGTACATAGTCAAAGCTTTCCTTAAGTTTGGGTCAGTCACAGTGGTCAGGTATTCTGCCACTGTATACTCTCTGTTTAGAGCCAAATAGCATTCTAGTTTGCTCAGTTTTTTTGTTAATTCTTTCCAATGTGTCAAGTAATTCTCTTTTTGTTTTCTCATGATTTGGTTGGGTCTAATTGTGTTGTTGTTGTTGTTGTTGTCCTGGGGCTCTGTGGGGTCTGTTTGTGTTTGTGAACAGAGCCCCAGGACCAGCTTACTTACTCTTCTCCAAGTTCATCTCTCTGTAGGTAATGGCTTTGTTATGGAAGGTTTGGGAATCGCTTCCTTTTAAGTGGTTATAGAATTGAACTGCTCTTTTCTGGATTTTGATAATTAGCGGGTATCGGTCTAATTCTGCTCTGCATGCATTATTTGGTGTTTTTCGTTGTACACTGAGGATATTTTTGAAGAATTCTTCATGCAGAGTCTGAATTTGGTGTTTGTCCCATTTTGTGAATTCTTGGTTGGTGAGCGGACCCCAGACCTCACAACCATAAAGGACAATGGGTTCTATAACTGATGCAAGTATTTTTAGCAAGATCCTAATTGGTATGTCAAATTTTATGTTCCTTTTGGCACAGTGGTCTAAGGCACTGCATCGCAGTGCTAGCTGTGCCACTAGAGATCCTGGTTCGAATCCAGGCTCTGTTGTAGCCGGCCGCGACCGGGAGACCCATGGGGCGGCGCAAAATTGGCCCAGCGTCGTCCAGGGTAGGGGAGGGAATGGCCGGCAGGGATGTAGCTCAGTTGGTAGAGCATGGCGTTTGCAACGCCAGGGTTGTGGGTTCGATTCCCACGGGAGGTATGAAAAAAATATATATATATGTATACACTCACTAACTGTAAGTCGCTCTGGATAAGAGCGTCTGCTAAATGACTAAAATGTAAATGTTTTGATGGCATAGACATCCTGTCTCTCTCTCTCTCTCTCTCTCTCTCTCTCTCTCTCTCTCTCTCTCTCTCTCTCTCTCTCTCTCTCTCTCTCTCTCTCTCTCTCAGCCTCGGGTTATGGGTTTCTTTCTCTCTCTTTCTCTTTCATTCTCCTTTTCTCTTTCTCCTTCCCTTGTGGGGCTGATCCTCTATTAGTCTGGAGGTAGATGAAAGCTGAGTGTGTGTTGTTCAGCTACTCCTCTGAACCCACAGATGAAAGCAAACTGATGGGGGAGGAGGAGGGCCGAGGTACATGTATTACAGGTGTCCTCTCTGGTTCTCTCTGCCTCTCTCTGGTTCTCTCTGGTTCTCTCTGCCTCTCTCTGGTTCTCTCTGCCTCTCTCTGGTTCTCTCTGGTTCTCTCTGCCTCTCTCTGCCTCTCTCTGCCTCTCTCTGGTTCTCTCTGCCTCTCTCTGGATCTCTCTGGTTCTCTCTGCCTCTCTCTGGTTCTCTCTGGTTCTCTCTGCCTCTCTCTGCCTCTCTCTGCCTCTCTCTGGTTCTCTCTGCCTCTCTCTGGATCTCTCTGGTTCTCTCTGCCTCTCTCTGGTTCTCTCTGCCTCTCTCTGGTTCTCTCTGGTTCTCTCTGCCTCTCTCTGCCTCTCTCTGCCTCTCTCTGCCTCTCTCTGGTTCTCTCTGCCTCTCTCTGGATCTCTCTGGTTCTCTCCTACTCTCTCTGCCTCTCTCTGATTCTCCCTGGTTCTCTCTGCCTCTCTCTGATTCTCCCTGGTTCTCTCTGCCTCTCTCTGGTTCTCTCTGCCTCTCTCTGGTTCTCTCTGGTTCTCTCTGGTTCTCTCTGGATCTCTCTGGTTCTCTCTGGTTCTCTCTGCCTCTCTCTGGTTCTCTCTGCCTCTCTCTGGTTCTCTCTGCCTCTCTCTGGTTCTCTCTGCCTCTCTCTGGTTCTCTCTGCCTCTCTCTGCCTCTCTCTGGTTCTCTCTGCCTCTCTCTGCCTCTCTCTGGTTCTCTCTGCCTCTCTCTGGTTCACTCTCTCTCTGGTTTTCTCTGCCTCTCTCTGCCTCTCCCTTTGGTTCTCTCTGCCTCTCTTGTTCTCTCAGCACCATTATCTACCAGCCCCGTGGGGAGTGACCCAGGCTTTGATTTGTTCGATGGACCAACTAAAACTAAAAGGAATCTAACAAAAATGAAATGAAAGAAGCCCTAAGGCTGCTGGAAAAATCATTTTGAAATATGATGAGACGATGTGTCACAAAGAATCCTGAGAAAGAAATGCTGTAATGCTATGGCTACAGCATAGGGACAAACTGTCTGTCAGGGAGAGTAGAGTTTTAAATCAAAGGAGATGTATGTACTTGAATGACCCCTGACCCCTGAAGTTTCTCTTCCTGTGTTTCAGAAACTCTTCCAGGTCATCAGCCCCCCGCTGAGAGAAGGCAAGGCCCTCACAGGTAGGAACTGGTTCCATTATTAATTGAAAACCAGCCTACATCTCCTAGAGTTGTCAGTGGGAGTAAATAACTCAGTAAATAAATAACTCAACATGTCTATTTCTGCCTGACAGATGAACAGGTGGTGATGGGTAACAAGCTGCTCGTTTATATCAGGTACTGTCACACCTATACATCCGGTCTCTCTCTCTCTCTCTCTCTCTCTCTCTCTCTCTCTCTCTCTCTCTCTGTCTCTGTCTCTGTCTCTGTCTCTGTCTCTGTCTCTATATCTCTCTGTCTCTATATCTCTCTTGTTCTCTCTCTCTCTCTCTGTCTGTCTCTCTCTCTCTCTCTCTGTCTCTATATCTCTCTGTCTCTATATCTCTCTTGTTCTCTCTCTTGTTCTCTCTCTGTCTCTCTCTCTCTGTCTCTGTCTCTCTCTCTCTGTCTCTCTCTCTCTCTCTCTCTCTCTCTCTCTCTCTCTCTCTCTCTGTCTCTCTCTCTCTCTCTCTCTCTCTCTCTCTCTCTCTCTCTCTCTCTCTCTCTCTCTCTCTCTCTCTCTCTCTCTCTCTCTCTCTCTCTCTCTCTCAATTCAATTCAATTTAAGGGCTTTATTGGCATGGGAAACGTGTGTTAACATTGCCAAAGCAAGTGAAGTAGATAGTAAACAAAAGTGAAATAAACAATAAATATTAACAGTAAACATTACACTCAGAAGTTTCAAAAGAATAAAGACATATCAAATGTCATATTATGTATATATACAGTGTTGTAACAATGTGCAAATAGTTAAAGTCTCTCTCTCTCTCTCTCTGTCTCTCTCTGTCTCTCTCTCTGTCTCTCTCTCTCTCTCTCTCTCTCTCTCTCTCTCTCTCTCTCTCTCTCTCTCTCTCTCTCTCTCTCTCTCTCTCTCTCTCTCTATATATATATATATATATATATATATATATATATATATATATATATATATATATATACTATATATATATATATATATATATATATATATATATATATATATATATATATATATATATATATATATATATATATACATATATATCCGACACACACACACAGTAATCTATTTCCTTCCTCCCCTCAGCTGCTCTCTGGCAGGCCGGGCCTATCCACTAGGAGACATCCCAGAGGACCTGGTGTCTCAAGTCAAGAACCAGGTACGTGTGTGTGTGTATCAGGGACAGATTCCTGGAATTGTTCCCCCCTCTGTGACATAACCTCTACATCCCCCATGTTGCTGTAAGGAGTGTATTAATAACTCCTCACTCCTCTCCCAGCAGGGTATTTCCTCTCTCTGTACTTCAAAGGACTGATTAGGGTGGTGGAGGGACCTTGGGGGCCTGGGGGGGCCTGGGGGGACCTGGGGGGGGACATTGGAAGGACATTGGACACTCACAGTGCTTCACGATTCCTATTCAGTAAAGCCAGTTAAATGGTTTTAGAGAGAGGCAGAACTGACTAGCCTGTTTGTCCCTATCAGAGAAGCATTTAGTGGGAGACATGTTGCTGCTGTGGGAATTATGCTCATGCTCAGGCTTTGGGAATGCTGTTGTGATGGTGTGGGTGTATCAAAATCAAATCAAATCAAATTTTATTGGCCACATGCGCCGAATACAACAGGTGCAGACATTACAGTGAAATGCTTACTTACAGCCCTTAACCAGCAGTGCATTTATTTTTAACAAAAAAGTAAAAATAAAACAACAACAAAAAAAGTGTTGAGAAAAAAAGAGCAGAAGTAAAATAAAATAACAGTAGGGAGGCGATATATACAGGGGGTACATATAGCCTCCCTACTGTTATTTTATTTTACTTCTGCTCTTTTTTTCTCAACACTTTTTTTGTTGTTGTTTTATTTTTACTTTGTATGAGTGGGTTTGTGTGAGAGTGTGTGAGAAACCGTGGCCGGTTGCTTTGGCCAAGTCTGCAGAGTGAACCAGTACAGCTGTGTGTGTGTGTGTGTGTGTGTGTGGGGGGGGTTATTGTTACTGTGATGCTGAGTGAGTGTAATAGCCTATGTATTGTCTGTGTGTGTGATCATATGCATGTATTTGATGTGTGTGTGGTGTTTGATGTGCTGTATTGTATAATGAAGTCTGGTCAGGGTGAATTGGAGAACATGTTCAAAGGGAGACAGAGGTTTGATCTCTGAGACTCTGTCCTCCTCCCCCTCTATCTCACCCCTCTCTCCTCTCCTTCCCTTCATCACTCTCTTCAATCCTCTGCTCTCTTCCCCTCCTCCTCTCCTCTCTTCCCCCTCTCCTTTCCTCTCCTCTCCTCCCTCTCTCCTCTCCCTCCTCCCTCTTTGTCTTTGATAGGAACAGTCATCATCCAGAATGATGAGGCAGAGGTCTGGATGAGGGAGGGAGGAGGAGGCTGTGCACCTGTTCAACTCTCCCCCTCCTCACCCCCTCATCACCTCCCCTCTCCTCTCCTCTTTAGCTTTGAAGCCCCCCTCTCTCCCTCATCTATGTCCCAAATCTCTCTCTCTCACACACACACACACACTCTAAATGGCCTCTCAATAATGTAGTGATTGCAGAGAGGGAGTTGTATAGTGTTCTGTTTGAATGGGAGGATAATGGGCCATATTCTTTTATGTTCTCTCTCTCTCTCTCTCTCTCTCTCTCTCTCTCTCTCTCTCTCTCTCTCTCTCTCTCTCTCTCTCTCTCTCTCTCTCTCTCTCTCTCTCTCTCTCTCTCTCTCTCTCTCTCTCTCTCTCTCTCTCTCTCTCTCTCTCTCTCTCTCTCTCTCTCTCTCTGTCTCTCTCTCTCTCTCTCTCTCTCTCTCAAATTTCAATTTCAATTTAAGGGCTTTATTGGCATGGGAAACGTGTGTTAACATTGCCAAAGCAAGTGAAGTAGATAGTAAACAAAAGTGAAATAAACAATAAATATTAACAGTAAACATTACACTCAGAAGTTTCAAAAGAATAAAGACATTTCAAATGTCATATTATGTATATATACAGTGTTGTAACAATGTGCAAATAGTTAAAGTACAAATGGGAAAATAAATAAACATAAATATGGGTTGTATTTACAATGGTGTTTGTTCTTCACTGGTTGCCCTTTTTCTTGTGGCAACAGGTCACAAATCTTGCAGCTGTGATGGCACACTGGTTTTTCACCCAGTAGATAAGGGAGTTTATCAAAATTGGGTTTGTTTTCGAATTCTTTGTGGATCGCTGTAATCTGAGGGAAATATGTGTCTCTAATATGGTCATACATTTGGCAGGACGTTAGGAAGTGCAGCTCAGTTTCCACCTCATTTTGTGGGCAGTGTGCACATAGCCTGTCTTCTCTTGAGAGCCAGGTCTGCCTACGGCGGCCTTTCTCAATAGCAAGGCTATGCTCACTGAGTCTGTACATAGTCAAAGCTTTCCTTAAGTTTGGGTCAGTCACAGTGGTCAAGTATTCTGCCACTGTGTACTCTCTGTTTAGGGCCAAATAGCATTCTAGTTTGCTCTGTTTTTTTGTTTGTTCTTTCCAATGTGTCAAGTAATTCTCTTTTTGTTTTCTCATGATTTGGTTGGGTCTAGTTGTGTTGTTGTTGTTGTCCTGGGGCTGTGTTGGGTCTGTTTGTGTTTGTGAACAGAGCCCCAGGACAAGCTTACTTAGGGGACTCTACTCCAAGTTCATCTCTCTGTAGGTGATGGCTTTGTTATGGAAGGTTTGGGAATCGCTTCCTTTTAAGTGGTTATAGAATTTAACGGCTCTTTTCTGGATTTTGATAATTAGCGGGTATTGGCCTAATTCTGCTCTGCATGCATTATTTGGTGTTTTACGTTGTACACGGAGGATGTTTTTGCAGAATTCTGCATGCAGAGTCTCAATTTGGTGTTTGTCCCATTTTGTGAATTCTTGGTTGGTGAGCGGACCCCCAGACCTCAGAACCATAAAGGGCAATGGGTTCTATAACTGATTCAAGTATTTTTAGCCAGATCCTAATTGGTATGTCAAATTTTATGTTCCTTTTGATGGCATAGAAGGCCCTTCTTGCCTTGTCTCTCAGATCGTTCACAGCTTTGTGGAAGTTACCTGTGGCGCTGATGTTTAGGCCGAGGTATGTATAGTTTTTTGTGTGCTCTAGGGCAACAGTGTCTAGATGGAATTTGTATTTGTGGTCCTGGCAACTGGACCTTTTTTGGAACACCATTATTTTTGTCTTACTGAGATTTACTGTCAGGGCCCAGGTCTGACAGAATCTGTGCAGAAGATCTAGGTGCTGCTGTAGGCCCTCCTTGGTTGGTGACAGAAGCACCAGATCGTCAGCAAACAGAAGACATTTGACTTCAGATTCTAGTAGGGTGAGGCCGGGTGCTGCAGACTGTTCTAGTGCCCTCGCCAATTCGTTGATATATATGTTGAAGAGGGTGGGGCTTAAACTGCATCCCTGTCTCACCCCACGGCCCTGTGGAAAGAAATGTGTGTGTTTTTTGCCAATTTTAACCGCACACTTGTTGTTTGTGTACATGGATTTTATAATGTCGTATGTTTTTCCCCCAACCCCACTTTCCATCAATTTGTATAGCAGACCCTCATGCCAAATTGAGTCAAAAGCTTTTTGAAATCAACAAAGCATGAGAAGACTTTGCCTTTGTTTTGGTTTGTTTGTTTGTCAATTAGGGTGTGCAGGGTGAATACGTGGTCTGTCGTGCGGTAATTTGGTAAAAGCCAATTTGACATTTGCTCAGTACATTGTTTTCACTGAGGAAATGAACTAGTCTGCTGTTAATGATAATGCAGAGGATTTTCCCAAGGTTGCTGTTGACGCATATCCCACGGTAGTTATTGGGGTCAAATTTGTCTCCACTTTTGTGGATTGGGGTGATCAGTCCTTGGTTCCAGATGTTGGGGAAGATGCCAGAGCTAAGGATGATGTTAAAGAGTTTAAGTATAGCTAATTGAAATTTGTGGTCTGTATATTTTATCATTTCATTGAGGATACCATCAACACCACAGGACTTTTTGGGTTGGAGGGTTTTGTATTTTGTCCTGTAGTTCATTCAATGTAATTGGAGAATCCAGTGGGTTCTGGTAGTCTTTAATAGTTGATTCTAAGATTTGCATTTGATCATGTATATTTTTTTTGCTGTTTGTTCTCTGTTATAGGGCCAAAAAGATTGGAGAAGTGGTTTACCCATACATCTCCGTTTTGGATAGATAGCTCTTCGTGTTGTTGTTTGTTTAGTGTTTTCCAATTTTCCCAGAAGTGGTTAGAGTCTATGGATTCTTCAATTACATTGAGCTGATTTCTGACATGCTGTTCCTTCTTTTTCCGTAGTGTATTTCTGTATTGTTTTAGTGATTCACCATAGTGAAGGCGTAGGCTCAGGTTTTCTGGGTCTCTATGTTTTTGGTTGGATAGGTTTCTCAATTTCTTTCTTAGGTTTTTGCATTCTTCATCAAACCATTTATCACTGTTATTACTTTTCTTTGGTTTTCTGTTAGAGATTTTTAGATTTGATAGGGAAGCTGAGAGGTCAAATATACTGTTTAGGTTTTCTACTGCCAAGTTTACACCTTCACTATTACAGTGGAACGTTTTGTCCAGGAAGTTGTCTAGAATGGATTGAATTTGTTGTTTCCTAATTGTTTTTGGTAGGTTTCAACACTACTTTCCTTCCATCTATAGCATTTCTTAATATTATTCAGTTCTTTTGGCTTTGATGCCTCATGATTGAGTATTGCTCTGTTCAAGTAGACTGTGATTTTGCTGTGGTCTGATAGGGGTGTCAGTGGGCTGACTGTGAACGCTCTGAGAGACTCTGGGTTGAGGTCAGTGATAAAGTAGTCTACAGTACTACTGCCAAGAGATGAGCTATAGGTGTACCTACCATAGGAGTCCCCTCGAAGCCTACCATTGACTATGTACATACCCAGTGTGCGACAGAGCTGCAGGAGTCGTGACCCATTTTTGTTGGTTATGTTGTCGTAGTTGTGCCTAGGGGGCATATGGGGAGGGAATGCTGCCACCTCCAGGTAGGTGTTTGTCCCCCTGTGTGCTGAGGGTGTCAGGTTCTTGTCCAGTTCTGGCATTTAGGTCGCCACAGACTAGTACATGTCCCTGGGTCTGGAAATTATTGATTTCCCCCTCCAGGATGGAGAAACTGTCTTCATTAAAGTATGGGGATTCTAGTGGGGGATATAGGTAGCACACAGGAGGACATTTTTCTCAGTTGAGATAATTTCCTTTTGAATTTCTAACCAAATGTAAAATGTTCCTGTTTTGATTAATTTAATAGAGTGAGTTAGGTCTGCTCTATACCAAATTAGCATACCCCCTGAGTCCCTTCCCTGTTTCACACCTGGTAGTTTGGTGGATGGGACTACCAGCTCTCTGTAACCTAGAGGGCAACCAGTGGGTCCGTCTCCTCTATACCATGTTTCTTGTAGGATGACAATGTCTGTATTTCCGATTTCTTTGGTGAAGTCCAGATTCCTGCTCTTTAGGCCAAAGGCAGATGACCTCAGGCCTTGGATATTCCAGGATGAAATAGTGAAGGCTTTGTGTTCCATAAAGTGTCTAATGTTGTTGGTTGTGTGGTTTGGCCTCAGGCCAGTAATTGTGAGCAGAGCCTGCTGAGCATCTGGTACATGCCATTGGCTTGGGCTAGTGTAAGAGTGGGTGTTGGGCCTGTTTGCCTGCTCACGGCCTGGGCGTATGTGTGACTTTCATGTTGAGGCCCTCTTTGTGGGAGTGGGGGGCTTGGGGTGGGTAGGAGGGGCATGGGTCTGATCTGAGGGGGCCTAAATGGGGTGTGGGCATGGTTGACTTGGGGGGAGTTAATTGGTTGGGGGTGGGGGGTGTAGATGTGGTTGATGGTGCTGTGGTCTGGATGTAGGTCCTCTCTGCGGGGGTCCTCTATGTAAAAATAAAAATAAATTCTTAGCATCCTACAGACTTGGGTTAATCCTTCTCAAGGCACATCGACAGATTTCACCTAGTCGCTCGGTTGTCTCTCTAGCTACTGCTGTAGGTCCTGGGGTCCCGCAGGTCTGGGGACCCCCTGGGGGTCCCCAGGTCTGGGAGAGTGTCTCGCTGGTCTGGGCGGGGTGTCTGTTGATCTGTTGCTCCTGTGTGAGGTGTTGGGTCTGCGGTTGAGGGCGATATCCTTTAGGGTCCGGGCGAAGGTGGGCACTGCTGCCTTGTATAGGTGGACCTGGTCGTAAAGGCTGTTCACGTCCAGGGTGGAGTGGTGGGCCAGGAAGACATTTGGTTTTGATGCACAGTCACGGGAAATACTTGCGTTTACCCGCTGTATGGTAGCAGGGTGGAAGTCTTTTCGTGGTAACAGGGTTGAGATAACCACTTGTGCGTTGGGGAAAGTAGAAGAAGCTTTTCTATCACGCCCTTGAGTGATGTGGCCACCCTTTCCTGCTGTGTTCTCAGGTCGTTTGTGCCTGTGTGTATTATTATGTGGCTGGGTGATCCTAGTCGGTCCTTAGACAGAAGGTCTAGGGCGCGCTGGGTATTTGGACACCAGAGTTTAGACACTGTGTGTTTTGGAAAAAGTTTATTTTCTTGTATGTATTTCCCGTTTGAGTCCATAAGGAGTACAATCTGTGGCTTGTGTATGTCCTCAGTGGGGTCGTCATGAGGGCTATCAGGGTGTCTGACTGGGGGGTTGCTCAGAGGGGTTGGGGTCCCCAGGGCTTGGGGTTCTTCATTTGTTTGTCTGGGTGTGATGTCGAGGCTATGGTCAGGGTCTAGGGTGTACTGTTCTGCTGCGGTGTCGAGACTTTGGCCAGGATCTGAGGTGGGCTGTTCTCTAATGGGTTGTTCAATGTCACCCGTCATCGTTCTCACCTTCTCCTCCAGCACTCTGATCCTCTCCTCTAGTGCTCTGTTCTTCTCCTGCTCCTGCTCTTTCTCCTGTTGATGTTGTCTCACCACAGTCCAGAGTGCAGACATGTCTCTCTCCACCTGCAGCTCTCCAGGTCTAGTTAAGGGGGTGTTGTTGTGCTGGACTGTTGTCTGGGTCTGTGCTGACTGGAGTGTGTTCACCTGCTGTTCCAGCTCCACCTGCCTTACCTCCAGCTGGGTGAATTTATCCTTCATTTCAATGAGGGAGTAGTACTCTGTGCTGGGAAGTTGAGTTTCTGCTTGGGGTTGCTCTGTGGGGTTATTTAATGAAGAGGTCTGGTCTGACCCGCTCGGGGTAGGGGTATCTTTCTCAAGGGACAGCTTCTCCTGCTGAGCTATTTCTTTGATTAGGTGAAAGTCCAGCTGGAACTGTTTGGTGTTGCCTTGAACCAAAACGGTTCCAGATTTATAGAGATTAATATTAGACGACTCAGAGTCCTCGTTGTCCAGTATCCTGAGTTTCCACCCGTCGCTTAACACCCCCTCTTAACAGAGGGGGTAGTGTGCTAGTATAGCACTGTGCCATGCCAGGGGATGGTCTGTGTGGAAGATAAGGTTGCTTATGTTCCCATTTTTATACAAATCAGCAAAAAGTGTCTCGTGCTTCCCCAAAAGAAGTTTCAATTTGTACTCTTTTCGTGTCTTGTCGTTTTTTACATTCAGAGGGTACTGTATTTTAATGACCTCTGAACAGTGGGGGGGTGCTTCTAAGGCCTCTTCTAAGGCCTCTAGTTGGGGTAGACTGTACGACTCTCCTGCCATTGTTGGGCTCTCTCTCTCTCTAAATGGCCTCTCAATAATGTAGTGATTGCAGAGAGGGAGGTGTATTATGTTCTGTCTGAATGGGAGGATAATGGGCCATATTATTTTATGTTCTCTCTCTCTCTTTCTGTTTCTCTATCTGTTTCTCTCTCTCTGTTTCTCTATATGTTTCTCTCTCTCTGTTTCTCTCTCTCTCTCTGTTTCTCTCTCTCTCTCTGTTTCTCTCTCTCTGTTTCTCTCTCTATCTGTTTCTCTCTATCTGTTTCTCTCTATCTGTTTATCTATCTCTCTGTTTCTCTCTCTCTCTGTTTCTCTCTCTCTGTTTCTCTCTCTCTGTTTCTCTCTCTCTGTTTCTCTCTCTCTGTTTCTCTCTCTCTCTCTCTCTCTCTCTCTCCCTCTCTTCTGTTAATATCTTCTCTCTGTTTCTCTCTCTGTTTCTCTCTCTTCTCTCTCTGTTTCTCTCTCTGTTTCTCTATCTCTCTCTGTTTCTCTCTGTTTCTCTCTCTCTGTTTCTCTCTCTCTGTTTCTCTCTCTCTGTTTCTCTCTCTCTGTTTCTCTCTCTGTTTCTCTATCTCTCTCTGTTTCTCTCTCTGTTTCTCTATCTCTCTCTGTTTCTCTCTCTCTGTTTCTCTCTGTTTCTCTCTCTGTTTCTCTCTCTGTTTCTCTCTCTCTGTTTCTCTCTCTGTTTCTCTATCTCTCTCTGTTTCTCTCTCTGTTTCTCTATCTCTCTCTGTTTCTCTCTCTCTGTTTCTCTCTCTCTCTGTTTCTCTCTCTCTGTTTCTCTCTGTTTCTCTCTCTGTTTCTCTCTCTCTGTTTCTCTCTCTCTGTTTCTCTCTCTCTGTTTCTCTCTCTGTTTCTCTCTCTGTCTCTCTATCTGTTTCTCTCTCTCTCTGTTTCTCTCTCTGTTTCTCTCTCTGTTTCTCTCTCTCTGTTTCTCGCTCTCTGTTTCTCGCTCTCTGTTTCTCTATCTCTCTCTGTTTCTCTATCTCTCTCTGTTTCTCTCTCTATCTGTTTCTCTCTGTTTCTCTCTCTCTGTTTCTCTATCTCTCTGTTTCTCTCTCTCTGTTTCTCTCTCTGTCTCTCTATCTGTTTCTCTCTCTCTCTCTGTTTCTCTCTGTTTCTTTCTCTGTTTCTCTGTTTCTTGCTCTCTGTTTCTCTATCTCTCTCTGTTTCTCTCTCTATCTGTTTCTCTCTCTATCTGTTTCTCTCTCTCTCTGTTTCTCTCTCTATCTGTTTCTCTCTCTATCTGTTTCTCTCTCTGTTTCTCTATCTCTCCCTGTTTCTCTCTCTGTTTCTCTCTCTCTCTGTTTCTCTCTCTCTCTCTCTCGCTCTCTCTCTCTCTCTCTCTCTCTCTCTCTCTCTCTCTCTCTCTCTCTCTCTCTCTCTCTCTCTCTCTCTCTCTCTCTCTCTCTCTCTCTCTCTCTCTCTCTCTCTCTCTCTCTCTAAATGGCCTCTCAATAATGTAGTGATTGCAGAGAGGGAGTTGTATTGTGTTCTGTCTGAATGGGAGGATAATGGGCCATATTCTTTTATGTTCTCTCTCTCTCTGCATGTTTATATCTGGGATGCCATGGCAACCACACAGGTTAGGATGAGAGGGTAGTGTGTGTGTGTGTGGTATCCATGGAAACCAGGTCCCATGTGACGATGTGGTGGTTTTTCACACAGATGTCAGATCAATGTTACGTGATGTTGTTTTTGATGATGTGATGAACTTTAACATAGCACTAACCTCTGGTGTCTGTGTGTCTGTTTGTGTTTGTCTCTGTGTGTGTGTGTGTGTGTGTGTTTTTTTTCTGTGTTGTGTGTGTGTGTGTGTGTTTTCCTGTGTGTTGTGGTGTGTGTGTGTGTTGTGTGTGTGTGTGTGTGTGTGTGTGTGTGTGTGTGTGTGTGTGTGTGTGTGTGTGTGTGTGTGTGTGTGTGTGTGTGTGTGTGTTCCAGGTGTTTGAGTTCCTTACCAGGCTCCACTCTGCGGAGGCGGGCCAGAAGGAGGAGTTATACCCCTACATCAGAACACTGCTACACTTTGACACCCGAGAGTTCCTCAACGTCCTCGCCCTGGTGAGCCAAGTCTGGGAAACACAACAGGAAATACCACAGAAAACTACAACCACACCTCAGAGAACTACAAGTAGAACTCCACCAACACAGGGAGAGGTAGAAGCCTAGCAGAGGTCTTACTTAGCCTACGAGGCAGCCAATCAATCAACCAATCAATCAATTAATCAATTTATTGATATGACCTATGAGGATCCAGCACACAACCATTTTTTAAGAATTGTTTTTGAGGGAGCACTGAGCACTGAGTCTATTATTTCAATCTATCAATCACGCCATCAATCCACCAGTCAACAGTCAATCGGTGGGTCAATACAATCAATCTGTCATTCAATCAATGATCACCCACTGACTCGATCAGTCAGTCAGTTAATCAGTTAATCAGTTGTACCAATCGTTCAGGTATCTACAAGTCTACAGACACACCTGGTCAGTCAACATGTAAGTAGGAGTCAATATGACACTTGGTTTCTCTTTCCACACTGCACATCCAGTAGTTGTGTCAAATCACTCACACCTCACAGACTGTCAAAATATCTTCATTTCACGTTCTGATCACGCAATTTGACAGCCTCTTTTTTTAAAGTCAAGCGCTTTGTGTTTGTGTGCATATGTGGGTCCGGCGGGGGGTAACAGTCCCAGCATATGCTGTCTAGTTGTCCTCATGGAGCTGCCCTCATGGTTTCTTCTTTTATTTCCACATTCTGTCTGTTCTCCCTCCTCCTCAGACGTTCCAGGACTTTAAGAATGACAAGCAGGCTCTGGAGTACCAGCAGAGGATTGTAGACATTTTACTAAAGGTAGAGTACTTCATCTCTCCCTCTCTCTCCCTCTCTCCCTCTCTCTCTTTCTCTCTCTCTCGCTCTCTCTCTCTCTCCTCTTCCTTTTAATGTCTTAACTGTCTGTCCTCTCATGTCTTGTAAATCTTTTTCTCACTGAACTTCTGACCTCTGTCTCTCTCTCTCCCCCTCTCTCTCTCTCTCTCTCTCTCTCTCTCTCTCTCTCTCTCTCTCTCTCTCTCTCCCTCCCTCTCTTCCTATTTCTATCTGTTCTGTTCTGACCTTTGTCTCCCTTCTCCCCCGTCTCTAACTGTTCTGCTCTGTTCTGCTCTGCTCTGTTCTGCTCTGTTCTGCTCTGCTCAGTTCTGCTCTGCTCTGCTCTGTTCTGTTATGTTCTGCTCTGCTCTGCTCTGCTCTGCTCTGTTCTGCTCTGTTATGTTCTGTTATGTTCTGCTCTGTTCTGTTCTGCTCTGTTCTGTTCTGCTCTGTTCTGCTCTGTTATGTTCTGCTCTGTTCTGTTCTGTTCTGTTCTGCTCTGTTCTGTTCTGCTCTGTTATGTTCTGCTCTGCTATGTTCTGTTATGTTCTGCTCTGTTCTGTTCTGCTCTGCTCTGTTCAGTTCTGCTCTGCTCTGTTCTGACCTCTCTGTCTCTGTCTCCAGGTGATGGTGGAGAACAGTGACTTCACTCCCTCTCAGGTGGGCTGTCTGTTTACCTTCCTGGCTCGCCAGCTGGCCAAACCTGACAACACACTCTTCGTCAACAGGAAGCTCTTCGATCAGGTGACCACTTAGAGCAGGAAGTCTCTCAGACAGGTCCTTGGGGAACCTCCAGCCAGTTTGGACTGGAGGAGATGTATTAGGAAGAGGTATTGTGATATGGGCGTTTTCCAGGTCATCTTCATTGCAGTTACTCACAACGCCTGTTACTAAACATCTTAGCAACCTGCATAAATATGATACAGTAATCATCTGAGAGGCGCAGTGCAACAAAGACGAACTGGAACGCAACCATTGTTTTTCATCATAAGATCTGTTATTTTCTATGTTAACGGAGTTATTCCCTTTATCAGGATTCTTCTCTGTGAATGTTAATTGGTCTCAAGCGAGGAGTTGGCACTTAGCACTTAGCTCAAAACAGCTGCTTCACACAGGAAGAGAGTAGATGTGTTTTTGCACTTAGTCATTCAATATTCTCAGTATAAAGCCTTACTGTAGTGTGTTACTGACTGGAGCAGTGTTGTGTGTTGTGTTGAGGTTGTGTCTTCCACTACAACTTTCTATTGAAACTGGGCAGTAGGAGAACCTGGAGCAGTGTTGTGGTTGTGCTGTTCCACAGGTTCTGGAGTTCCTGTGTAGTCCAGACGACGACTCCAGACACACAGAGAGACAACAGGTAGACTACTCTGTCACTATATAAGGCTCAGGACAAAAGCAGTGCACTATTTAGGAATTAGGGTGCTATTTCAGATTTACCCTAGGGCCCTTTTTCTGAGCGTAGCCTGTGAATTGGTCTGGTCAGGTCATGTGATCCAGTAGAGGCTGTGATTGGTTCCCAGGTGCTGTTGGAGCTGTTGCAGGTGGGGGGAGTGGTCCAGTTTGATGAGGGACGACTACTGGGACTGGCTGAGAAGGCGGAGTTGTGAGTATATCCTCTATTATCTCTCTCTCTCTCTCCCTCTCTCACTCTCTGTTCCTCCCTCTCTCTCTTTCACTCTCTGTTCCTCCCTCTCTCTCTTTCACTCTCTGCTCCTCCCTCTCTCTCTTTCACTCTCTGTTCCTCCCTCTCTCTCTTTCACTCTCTGTTCCTCTCTCTCTCTTTCACTCTCTGTTCCTCTCTCCCTCTTTCACTCTCTGTTCCTCCCTCTCTTTCACTCTCTGTTCCTCTCTCTCTCTTTCACTCTCTGTTCCTCTCTCTCTCTTTCACTCTCTGTTCCCCTCTCTCTCTCTTTCACTCTCTGTTCCCCTCTCTCTCTCTCTTTCACTCTCTGTTCCCCTCTCTCTCTCTCTTTCACTCTCTGTTCCCCTCTCTCTCTCTTTCACTCTCTGTTCCTCCCTCGCTCTCTTTCACTCTCTGTTCCTCTCTCTCTCTTTCACTCTCTGTTCCTCTCTCCCTCTTTCACTCTCTGTTCCCCTCTCTCTCTCTTTCACTCTCTGTTCCCCTCTCTCTCTCTTTCACTCTCTGTTCCTCCCTCTCTCTCTTTCACTCTCTGTTCCCCTCTCTCTCTTTCACTCTCTGTTCCCCTCTCTCTCTGTTTCACTCTCTGTTCCCCTCTCTCTCTCTTTCACTCTCTGTTCCTCCATCTCTCTGTTTCACTCTCTGTTCCCCTCTCTCTCTCTTTCACTCTCTGTTCCTCCATCTCTCTCTTTCACTCTCTGTTCCTCCATCTCTCTCTTTCACGCTCTGTTCCTCCATCTCTCTCTTTCACTCTCTGTTCCTCCATCTCTCTCTTTCACTCTCTGTTCCTCCATCTCTCTCTTTCACTCTCTGTTCCTCCATCTCTCTCTTTCACTCTGTTCCTCCATCTCTCTCTTTCACTCTGTTCCTCCATCTCTCTCTTTCACTCTCTGTTCCTCCCTCCCTCTCTCTCTTTCACTCTCTGTTCCTCCCTCCCTCTCTCTCTTTCACTCTGAGTTCCTCTCTCTCTCTATGAATATACTTTTTTATATTCAACCACTATCAACTGCTGGTCCCTATTTATCCCTCCCTCTCCCTCCTCCTCTCTCCTTCTCTCAGCTACCAGATCTGTGAGTTTCTGTATGAGCAGAAGCACCTGTATGATAAGATCATGGACTGCTACCTCAGAGACCCACTGAGAAAGGTAGTGTGCAGCAACCAACCCAGTAGAGAAACTCCCTGTACTTCTGAAGCTGACCATTGAGTGGATGAAGTTCACAGTGTGCTTATTGACATCTCAACAGGAGGAGATCTTTAACTACATCCACAACCTGCTGTCCATGCCTGGCTACAGCTCAGAGGAGAAACAGTGTGTCTGGGACAAGGCCCTGCTGCATATTGCGGAGCTGGTGACCCTTGACCCTGCCAAGTCAGCTGACCTGGTGGCCATGCATTTCCCTGAGGAAGTGCGACCCATCATCACCAAACTACATGTAAGCTGACTAGAGGGCCGACACGGGGATCATTCTCTCTCTCTCTCTCTCGCTCTCTCTCTCTCTCTCTCTCTCTCTCTCCCTCTCTCTCTCTCTCTCTCTCTCTCTCTCTCTCTCTATCTCTATCAATATGCCTCTCTCTCTCTGCCCCTCTCTCTCACAATTCAATTTAAATTCAAAGGGCTTTATTGGCATGGGAAACATATGTTTACAGTGCCAAAGCAAGTGAAATAGATAATAAACTAAAGTGAAATAAACAATAAAAAATTAACATTAAGTATTACACTCACACACGTTCCAAAAGAATAAAGACATTTCAAATGTCATATTATGTATATATACACAGTGTTGTAATGCTGCGCAAATAGTTAAAGTACAAATGGGAAAATAAACAGACATATGGGTTGTATTTACAATGGTGTTTGTTCTTCACTGGTTGCCCTTTTCTTGTGGCAACAGGTCACAAATCTTGCTGCTGTGATTGCACACTGTGGTATTTCACCCAGTAGATAAGGGAGTTTATCAAAATTGGGTTTGTTTTTGAATTCTTTGTGGATCTCTGTAATCTGAGGGAAATGTGTGTCTCTAATATGGTCATACATTTGGCAGGAGGTCAGGAAGTGCAGCTCAGTTTCCACCTCATTTTGTGGGCAGTGTGCACATAGCCTGTCTTCTCTTGAGAGTCAAGTCTGCCTATGGTGGCCTTTCTCAATTGCAAGGCTCTTCTCACTGCATAGTCAAAGCTTTCCTTAAATGTGGGTCAGTCACAGTGGTCAGGTATTCTGCCACTGTGTACTCTCTGTTTAGGGCCAAATAGCATTCCAGTTCACTCTGTTTTTTTGTTAATTCTTTCCAATGTGTCAAGTAATTATCTTTTTGTTTTCTCATGATTTGGTTGGGTCTCTCTGTCTGTCTCTCTCCCCCTCTCTGTCTGTCTCTCTCTCTCTCTCTCTCTCTCTCTCTCTCTCTCTCTCTCTCTCTCTCTCTCTCTCTCTCTCTCTCTCTCTCTCTCTCTCTCTCTCTCTCTCTCTCTCTCTCTCTCTCTCTCTCTCTCTCTCTCTCTCTCTCTCTCTTTCGACAAACACACACGGAGTCCCGCCACTGTCTGAATCAGCCTTATCTGCAGCGTGTAATTGGCTGGCTGTTATCGCCGTAGGAACGGGAGATAGGTGCTAATTGAAAACCTGGATTAGCGATGAGTCGTTTACTTTCCGAGAGAACGCTGCTGTGTGTGTGTGTGTTCATTTCATCTCTCTGATTCTGTTGTGTAGAGAGTGAAGGGTGTTTCCAGGAAAATCTGACAATGAAAGAAAATAAACAACTTTGTGATTGTTCCAAATTGCACACATAGGTGTAGCTAATGGGTTGCTCTAAAATATGTTATTATTGACCATGTAGGGCTGCCAACCTTTCCACTTAATAAGAATAACAATTGTATATGCCATTTAGCATTTTATCCAAAGCGACTTACAGGCATAAACTCTTGTTCTCTCTGTCGCTCTCTCCATTTCTCTAAATTCAATTCAATTTCAATTCAAAGGGCTTTATTGGCATGGGAAAAGTATGTTAACATTGCCAAAGCAAGTGAAGTAGATTGTAAACAAAAGTGAAATAAACAATAAATATTAACAGTAAACATTACACTCAGAAGTTCCAAAAGAATAAAGACATTTCAAATGTCATATTATGTCTATATACAGTGTTGTAACAATGTGCAAATAGGAAACAAGTACAAATGGGAAAATAAATAAACATAAATATGGGTTGTATTTACAATGGTGTTTGTTCTTCACTGGTTGCCCTTTTTTGTGGCAAAAGGTCACAAATCCTGCTTCTGTGGTATTTCACCCAATAGATAAGGGAGTTTATCAAAATTGGATTTGTTTTTGAATTCTTTGTGGGTCTGTGTAATCTGAGGGAAATATGTGTCTCTAATATGGTCATACATTTGGCATTAGGTTAGGAAGTGCAGCTCAGTTTCCACCTCATTTTGTGGGCAGTGGGCACATAGCCTGTCTTCTCTTGAGAGCCAGGTCTGCCTACGGCGGCCTCTCTCAATAGCAATGCTCAGTTAGTCTGTACATAGTCAAACCTTTCCTAAATGTTGGGTCAGTCACAGTGGTCAGGTATTCTGCTCTGTTTTTTTGTTAATTCTTTCCAATGTGTCAAGTAATTATCTTTTTGTTTTCTCATGATTGGGTTGGGTGTAATTGTGTTGCTGTCCTGGGGCTCTGTGGGGTCTGCTTGTGTTTGTGAACCAGCTTGCTTTGGGGACTCTTCTCCAGGTTAATCTCTCTGTAGGTGATGGCTTTGTTATGGAAGGTTTGGGAATCGCTTCCTTTTAGGTGGCTGTACAATTTAATGGCTCTTTTCTGGATTTTGATTATTAGTGGGTATCGGCCTAATTCTGCTCTGCATGCATTATTTGGTGTTTTACGTTATACACAGAGGATATTTTTGCAGAATTCTGCATACAGAGTCTCAATTTGGTGTTTGTCCCATTTTGTGAATTATTGGTTGGTGAGCAGACCCCAGACCTCACAACCATAAAGGGCAATGGGTTATAACTGATTCAAGTATTTTTAGCCAGATCCTAATATGTATGTCGCATTTTATGTTCCTTTTGATGGCGTGGAAGGCCCTTCTTGCCTTGTCTCTCATATCGTTTACAGTTTTGTGGAAGTTACCTGTGGCGCTGATGTATGTATAGTTTTTTGTGTTTTCTAGGGCAACGAGATGGAATTTGTATTTGTGGTCCTGTCAACTGGACCTTTTTTGGAACACCATTATATTTGTCTTACTGAGATTTACTGTCAGGGCCCAGGTCTGACAGAATCAGTGTAGAAGATCTAGGTGCTGCTGTAGTTGGGGACAGAAGCACCAGGTCATCAGCAAACAATAGACATTTGACTTCTGATTTTAGTAGGGTGAGGCCGGGTGCTGCAGACTTGACGTTGATATACAGTGGCAAGAAAAAGGATGTGAACCCTTTGGAATTACCTGGATTTCTGCATAAATTGGTCATAAAATTTGATCTGATCTTCATCTAAGTCACAACAATAGGCAAACACAGTGTGCTTAAACTAATAACACACACATTATTGTATTTGTCTTGTCTATATTGAATACATCATTTAAACATTCACAGTGTAGGTTGGAAAAAGTATGTGTACCCTAAAGCTAATTACTTCTCCAAAAGCTAATTGGAGTCAGGAGTCAGCTAACCTGGAGTTCAATCATTGAGACAAGATTGGAGAGCTGCCCTGTCCTATTAAAAACACTCACAAAATGTGAGTTTGCTATTCACAAGAAGCATTGCCTGATGTGAACCATGCTTCGAACAAAAGAGATCTCAGAAGACCTAAGATTAAGAATTGATGACTTGCATAAAGCTTGAAAGGGTTACAAAAGTATCTCTAAACGCCTTGATGTTCATCAGTCCACGGTAAGACAAATTGTCTATAAATGGAGAAAGTTCAGCACTGTTGCTACTCTCCCTAGGAGTGGCCGTCCTGCAAAGATGACTGCAAGAGCACAGCGCAGAATGCTCAATGAGGTTTAGAAGAGTCCTAGAGTGTCAGCTAAAGACTTACAGAAATCTCTGGAACACATAACATCTCTGTTGGCGAGTCTACGATACGTAAAACACTAAACGAGAATGGTGTTCATGGGAGGACACCACGGAAGAAGCCACTGCTGTCCAAAAAAACATTGCTGCACGTCTGAAGTTCGCAAAAGAACACCTGGATGTTCCACAGCGCTAGTGCCAAAACATTCTGTGGACAGATGAAACTAAAGTGGAGTTGTTTGGAAGGAACACACAACACTATGTGTGGAGAAAAAAAGGCCCAGCACACCAACATCAAAACCTCATCCCAACTGTAAAGTATGGTGGAGGGAGCATCATGCTTTGCAGCTGCTTTCCTGCCTCAGGGCCTGGACAGCTTGCTATCATCGACGGAAAAATGAATTCCCAAGTTTATCCAGACATTCTGCAGGAGAATGTAAAGCTATCTGTCCGCCAATTGAAGCTCAACGGAAGTTGGGTGATGCAACAGGACAACGACCCAAAACACAGAAGTAAATTAACAACAGAATGGCTTTAACTGAAGAAAATACGCCTTCTGGAGTGGCCCAGTCAACCCGATTGAGATGCTGTGGCATGACCTCAAAAGAGCGGTTCACACCAGACATCCCAAGAATATTGCTGAACTGAAACAGAAGGAATGGTCCAAAATTGCTCCTGACCGTTGTGCAGGTCTGTCCGCAACTACAGAAAACTTTTGGATGAGGGTCAACCAGTTATTAAATCCAAGGGTTAAAATACTCTTTCCACCCTGCACTGTGAATGTTTACACGGTGTGTTCAATAAAGACATGAAAACGTATAATTGTTTGTGTGTTATTAGTTTAAGCAGACTGTGTTTGTCTATTGTTGTGACTTAGATGAAGATCAGATCAAATTTTATGACCAATTTATGCAGAAATCCAGGTAATTCCAAAGGGTTCACATCCTTTTTCTTGCCACTGTATATGTTGAAGAGGGTGGGGCTCAAGCTGCATCCCTGCCTCACCCCACTCACAGCCCTGTGGAAAGAAATGTGTGTTTCTTTTGCCAATTTTAACCGCACATTTGTTTCTTCTTTTTTTCTATTTCATTTTTTTTAGGGGGTAGATCAGCTTTAATAATGCAGATAGAGTGTGACTTCCATCAATGTAATTGTCTGCATCACTTCCAATCCCCCATATATATTTTTTTCTCGCAAATATATATATATATATATATATATATATATATATATATACATACACACATATATACATATCCTTTATTTAAATATATTTTCCTTTAATACCTTTAAACCCCACCACCCCTTCCCTAACCACACTTGTTAGTTGTGTACACGTCGTACATGTTTTTCCCCCCAACTCCGCTTTCCATCAAGTTGAGGAAAAGCTTTCTTGAAATCAACAAAGCATGAGAAGAATTTGCCTTTGATTTGGTTTGTTTGTCAATTAGGGTGTGCAGGGTGAATACGTGGTCTGTCGTACGGTCATTTGATAAAAAGCCAATTTGACATTTGCTCAGTACGTTGTTTTCATTTAAGGAAATGTACGAGTCTGCTGTTAATAATGATGCAGAGGATTTTCCCAAGGTTGCTGTTGACGCATATCCCACGGTAGTTATTGGGGTCAAATTAGTCTCCGCTTTTGTGGATTGGGGATTGGGGTGGTCAGTCCTTGGTTCCAAATATTGGGGAATATGCCAGAGTTGAGGATGATGAAGTATAGCCAATTTGAATTTGTGGTCTGTATATTTTATAATTTAATTAATCAACACCACAGGCCTTTTTGGGTTGTAGGGTTTGTATTTTGTCCTGTAGTTCATTCAATTTAATTGGAGAATCCAGTGGGTTCTGGTAGTCTTTAATAGTGATTCTAAGGTTTGTATTTGATCATGTATATGTTTTTGCTGTTTGTTCTTTGTTATAGGGCCAAAAGGATTGGAGAAGTGGTTTACCCATACATCTCCGTTTTGGATAGATAACTCTTTGTGTTGTTTGTTTAGTGTTTTCCAATTTTCCCATTAGTGGTTAGAGTCTATGGATTCTTCTTAGGTTTTTGCATTCTTCATCAAACCATTTTGTCATTGTTGTTCATTTTCTTAGGTTGTCTGCTTGAAATGTTTAGATTTGACAGGGAAGCTGAGAGGTCAAATATACTGTTTAGGTTTTCTACTGCCAAGTTTACACCTTCACTATTACAGTGAAACGTTTTGTCCAGGAAGTTGTCTAAAAGGGATTGAATTTGTTGTTGCCTAATTGTTTTTTGGTAGGTTTCCACATTACTTTCCTTCCATCTATAGCATTTCTTAATATTATTCAGTTCCTTTGGCTTTGAGGCGTCATGATTGTGTATTGCTCTGTTCAAGTAGGCTATGATCTGATAGGGGTGTCAGTGAGCTGACTGTGAAGGCTCTGAGAGACTCTGGGTTGAGGTCAGTGATAAAGTAATCTACAGTAATACTGCCAAGGGATGAGCTATAGGTGTACCTACCGTAAGAGTCCCCTCGAAGCCTGCCATTGACTATGTACATACCCAGTGTGCGACAGAGTTGCAGGAGTTGGTTGTTTTGTCATAGTTGTGTCTCTCTACTCTCTCAATTCAATTCAAAGGGCTTTATTGGCATGGGAAACACATGTTTACATTGCCAAAGCAAGTGAAATAGATAATAAGCAAAAGTGAAATAAACTATACAAAATTAACTCTCTCTCTCTCTCTATCCTGCTATCTCTCCCTCTGTCCCTCTCTCTCTCTCTCTCTCTCTCTCTCTCTCTCTCTCTCTCTCTCTCTCTCTCTCTCTCTCTCTCTCTCTCTCTCTCTCTCTCTCTCTCTCTCTCTCTCTCTCTCTCTCTCTCTCTCTCCTGCTATCTCTCCCTATCTCTCTCCCTCTCTCTATCTCTCTATCCTGCTATCTCTCCCTCCCTCTCTATCTCTCTCTCTCTCTCTCTCCTGCTATCTCTCCCTCTCTCTCTCCCTATCCTGCTATCTCTCCCTCTCTATCTCTCTCTCTCTCTCTCGCTCTCTCTCTCTCTATCCTGCTATCTCTCTCTCTCCCTCCCTCTCTCTCTCTCTCTTTAGGATGATCACTTAGTGTTCCAGTTCCTGAGGTGTCTTTTGGACCCGAGGTAAGATCCTTGGTTACTGTGTTGGAGCATGGCAGAATGGGACATGTTTCATTTCCTGGTTAAATGGAAGCAGAAGTAGTGTTCAGTTCTGTTGTTGTATTGTTCTCTGATGATGTCACAAGACATGGCTAAGAAGACATGGGAGAAAAGAGGCTAATCCATAGAGGGCTGACTGAGGGTGTGGGTGGTGGAAGACATCAATATACTAGTTGTTGTGCTCTCTGGTCTGTTTAATAAACACAACATCCGTATTATTATCATTAGTATTATATTATTAGAGACATAATAATATATGTTATTATATAGTGCTACCTCCAGGGAAGGCCCTCATCCCCAGGCTCTCCTAAGAGTGAGCCCCGACCTGCATGAGCTCCACATGGGCTTGCTGTGCCGCTTTACTCCCCGGCAGCTCACTGACTTCCTCAAGGTCTCTCAGGACTACAGACTAGAGGAGGCCATCCAGGTAACATCCCTACACTATGTATGTATGTATAGCAGTGTGTGTGTGTGTACCTTTCTGTGTGTGTCTCTACTAGCAGTGTGTCTGTGTGTATGTACCTACCTGTGTGTCTCTACTTTAGACTGTTGACTCTGCATACCTTTAACCCTAATTCTCATAGGGGAGTCAAATCAATACCATTTCATAGACTGTAGCAGGTCCTAAATATTTAGCCACAGACCGAAACATACAGGGAGTGTCTCTCAATGCCCCTCCCTCCCTCCCTCCCTCCCTCCCTCCCTCCCTCCCTCCCTCCCTCCCTCCCTCTACTAGATAACAGAACAGTACCAGCTCCATGAAGCTACAGCCTATCTGTTGGAGAAGAAAGGTGATTCTCATGGAGCCTTCCAGGTCCTGCTTAAGGTATAACACCTTCAAAACATTATTTTAAGCTATACGTCATTTAGTTTCTAAGGTTATAACAAGAAAAAATGTATTTATTAGTCATGTTCTTTGAAATCAAGGGATATATCACATTAATTGATATTGCAGGAACCCTTACAGACTGGCTTTAAGCAATTCTGTTTGTACCTCTCTCTCTCTCTCTCTCTCTCTCTCTCTCTCTCTCTCTCTCTCTCTCTCTCTCTCTCTCTCTCTCTCTCTCTCTCTCTCTCAGACGCTGAAGGACAAACTCAGCGCTCTCACCTCAGAGAAAGAGGGAGCAGAGAAAAGGAGTGAAGAGGAGGGTGAGAGAGAGAGGGAGGAAGAGAGTCCTCTGCAGAGAGTGGAGGAGTCCTTGGGTGACATCATCGCTCTCTGTCACAGGAGCTCCCAGAGTCTCAACCAAGAACAGAGAGGGGTGTGTGTGCCTGTGTGTGTGTGTGTGTGTGTGTGTGTGTCTGTCTGTGTCGGTCTGTCTGTCTGTCTGTTTGTGTGTGGGTATAATAAGCTCTCCTCTCTATCAGGTGCTGTGGTTTCCTCTGCTAGAAGCTATGATGTCACCACAGAAGCTGCTCAAGGGACCGGACGCACGCCATACATCAGAGGGTGAATGCACACACACACACACACACACACACAGACACAAACAGACACAGACCTCTATATTAAAGTGTGTGTGTTTCTGTCCCCAGCATTGAAGGAGCTCACCATGAAGGTACTGAACAGTATGAGTAGTTTCATCCCCCTGCCTGCTATCATCCAGCGCATTCTACAGGTAATGACTTTCTCTCTCTCTCTCTCTCTCTCTCTCTCTCTCTCTCTCTCTCTCTCTCTCTCTCTCTCTCTCTCTCTCTCTCTGTCTCTGTCTCTGTCTCTGTCTCTGTCTCTGTCTCTGTCTCTGTCTCTATGTCTGTCTTTCTCTCTCTCTCTCTGTCTCTCTCTCTCCATCTCTCTCTTTCTCTCAATCCATCTCTCTCTCTCTATCCATCTCTCTCTCTCTATCCATCTCTCTCTCTCTATCACTCTCTCTATCCATCTCTCTCATCTCTCTCTCTATCCATCTCTCTATCCATCTCTCTCTCTATCCATCTCTCTCTCTATCCATCTCTCTTTCTCTTTCTCCCAAAGTTCAGACACAACGATATGATATGATATGTGTATGTATATACACTCCCATTCCAAAGTTTGGGGTCACTTAGAAATGTCCTTGTTTTCGAAAGAAACGCCATTTTTGGGTCCATTAAAATAACATCAAATTGATCAGAAATACAGTGTAGACATTGTTAAAGTTGTAAATGGCTATTGTAGCTGGAAACGGCTGATTTTTAATGGAATATCTACATAGGCGTACAGAGGCCCATTATCAGCAACCATGAGTCCTGTGTTCCAATGGCACGTTGTGTTTGCTAATCCAAGTTTATCATTTTAAAAGGCTAATTGCACATTAGCACATAACAGAGCATATGAGCGGAGTGGAGCGGTGAGAATCTCAGCTCCTCGCTCACGGAGCTGTTCACCCCTCCGCTCCCCGCTCAAAGCCACATCAGGCCAGTCCGCTCATTATCGCTCAGCGCTCAACGAAGTTTGCATCGCGCTCCACTCAAATCGCCCTCTCGCTCGCTCCAAAAAGGAAAAAAATCTGCATGTATTTCACTTTTAGCTTAAACCACAGCCTTACCTCCCAAAGAACTAAAGAGCAACGACAACATTTTCCAAATAGAAATGTTTTATTTCAAATTACAAATTAGGCCTAGCCTATGTAAGAAGGAATATACACAAAAAGTCCTGTAAAATTAAACGAATCAATGGGCCTAATTATATAAATAAAAATATACAGGCTATACATCAAAGTTTTAAAAGTAAATTAACTATTAGGCCAAAATTCTGATAACTGAACTTTTTACGCAGCTTGCACGTGGATTAAAATTAAAATAGTCTTATATCCATTGTCAAACTTTAAAATAAAATTTAAAAAAATGAATTGCTTTCCTTATCTACAGTTCTTTTGAGTTCACCTTCAAGAACACAAGTTTGGCCAATGTCTGAGGCTTCAGACTCATGCGGTGGTTTCTTGACAGCTGGCCAGCAGCGGAGAAAACCCTCTCTGCGCTCGCAGACCCGCTTGGGATGCTGAACACAATGCGAGCTACTTTAGCCAGGCGGGGAAAAGACGTGGAGTTTTCTTTCCAAAATCGAATAACATCTGCGTCTGGGTTCTGTCTCGGGGATGAGAGGTAATTTTCGACTTCACCTTTGGCGTCTCCGGTTATGCGTAGCTGCTCGCTGAAGTATGACCCGAACAGGCGAGCTCTTTTTGGTTCAGGCTCGGGATTCAGGTCAGCGGCGGGTGGGGTGTCTGTCTCGTGTGTCCCGCTGGGAGCATTCATTTCCTCAACTTCTTTTATGAGGAGGTCGCGGATCTCCCCGAGTTTGTTGCATACAGACTCATCTCGGATTATCCATTCTGTCTTGAAACGGGGATCTAACACTGATGCTAAAATGAGATGTTTATCAGTATAGTATATTCCATAGCGAATTGACACGTTTTTTGCCAATGTTTCTGCAAAAGCAGCGATGCCCATTGAAAGTGCAGCGTGAGTGTCATCGGTGAGCAGGGATTTGATTTCTGTGACAGCAGGGAGGATCATCCCCAGGTTCCCCAGCTCCTTCTGCATTTTGTCTGTGAGGTCTGCCAGTGGTGTCAGCACACCGACAAGGTGCGTCAGCTGCTGTACTTGATTCAGGGTGATGTTAGCAACATTAGACTTGAGTTTGTTTTGCCATAACGGGTCTTTTTGGAACAACCGGATTAACGACTGAATCATCCGCAGCTGGCTGCTCCATCGAGTGGCGCAGGCATTTGTGGGGCGGACACCTAATTGGTCGGTTTCCTCTGTGTTCAGGGTGCTCTTGCGTACACTTTTCACCAGGTGCCCGACTTTCACTAACAGCCTATTAATGTTGTCGTGCTCGTTAATGGCGTCTTTGATCGCCAGCTGAAGCATGTGAATGGGGCATCTCAGATGTAAATTTGACACAGTAAAGTACTGATTTATCATAGTTTCTACATTAGAGGTTATCACTTCCACATGGACTTGCGAGGGCGCAGGTGGTCCCTCATCCTCCTCTTCATGTTCTGCACTGCTGCTGGCATCCGCGGTCACTTCACCCTCCGCCTCCTCTTCAGTGCCAGGGAGGAGGTTAAATGCCTTGATCATGTTGCTGGCACTGTCAGTGACGACCCGAATCACACGTCGTTGCACGTTCCAATATTTCAGTACACTTTCATACTTTTGGTAAATACGATCTGCGGTATGGTGCCCCTGTATGTGCTCACAGCCCAACAAAACCGTGTGCCCCCGGAACGTCCCATCAATGAAACTGGCCACGATGCCAAGGAAGCTGTGCCCTCTTCTACTGGTCCAAATGTCCGCAGACAGAACGAGCCCATCACCATTTTGCAGTAGGTCTTGCAGTTTGGCTTCCATCTCTTCCAGGGCATGTGGCATGAGTGTGTCCCGTACGGTGTTGTAGCATGGGGGGGTGTAGCCTGGTTGAGCTGCGCTGGCGAAGTGTTGCATCCCATCGCGTTCTCCTTTACTCAGCGGTTCATAGTCCATGTAAATCATTTTAAAAAATGCTACATCCAGCTCTCTTTTTCTCTCCCTTGTTATGGTTGGGCCTTTGCGTGCAGTGAAGAAACTTTTGAATTCCTCAACCCTTTTCTCTTGTTGCTGCTGCTGCTCCTCTTGCTCTATAAAATACAAATTCATGGACGACACAAATTAAATTAAACAAACCATATATTAGGCCTACTTTGAATGACAAAACAAATTTGTTTGAATATTAGGCTATATTTACTTTACACTTTTGTTACAAGTTACCCTATTCAACTTGCTAACCTTTTGCTTTCTTCCCAGCGTGTTCACGTAGCACACTTTCGTGTTTTCGAGAGATGTGTCTTTTTAGATTCCAAAATGAATCTTTACTGACTGAAACGATGTCACCACATTCTTTTTCTTGAACCACATTATCATTGTTTGTTAGTTTTATATTAATAGTACACCTGTATGACTTCTCATTTTCCTTTTTGAAGTACTTGGTGAACTCCATTATTGAGCCGAGTTTTGACTGAAAATAGTCTACTGTTGATGACTGTGCAAGACACAGATGGATTCTGGGTCAGGCTTGAGCATGCTTCAGACTCGTGGTGTGAGCAGAGCGAAATTGGAGCGGGACATAGGGCGACGCTCTGTCCTTTTAAAAATGCCGCTCTGCGCTCTGTCCAAAATCCGTCCGCTCGCGCTCCCCGCTCGCTCCCGCTCCACTCCGCTCACATGCTCTGGCACATAATAATTTGCAATTATGTTAGCACAGCTGAAAACTGTTGTGCTGATTAAAGAAGCAATAAAACTGGCCTTCTTGAGACTAGTTGAGTATCTGGAGCATCAGCAATTGTGGGTTCGATTACAGGATCAAAATGGCCAGAAACAAAGAACTTCTTCTGAAACTCGTCAGTCTATTCTTGTTCTGAGAAATGAAGGCTATTCCATGCGAGAAATTGCCAAGAAACTGAAGATCCCGTACAACGCTGTGTACTACTCTCTTCACAGAACAGCACAAACTGGCTCTAACCAGAATAGAAAGAGGAGTGGGAGGCCCTGGTACACAACTGAGCAAGATGACAAATACATTAGAGTATCTAGTTTGAGAAACAGACGCCTCACAGGTCCTCAACTGGCAGCTTCATTAAATGGTACCCGCAAAACACCAGTCTCAACGTCAACAGTGAAGAGGCGACTCCGGGATGCTGACCTTGTAGGCAGAGTTGCAAAGAAAAAGCCATATCTCAGACTGGCCAATAAAAATAAAATATTAAGATGGGCAAAAGAACACAGACACTGGACAGAGGAAGATTGGAAAAAAGTGTTATGGACAGACAAATCGAAGTTTGAGGTGTTCGGATCACAAAGAAGAACATTTGTGAGACGCAGACCAAATTAAAAGATGCTGGAGGAGTGCTTGATGCCATCTGCCAAGCATGGTGGAGGCAATGTGATGGTCTGGGGGTGCTTTGGTGGTGGTAAAGTGGGAGATTTGTACAGGGTAAAAGGGATCTTGAAGAAGGAAGGCTATCACTCCATTTTGCAACGCCATGCCATACCCTGTGGACGGCTCTTGATTTGAGTCAATTTCCTCATACAACAGGACAATGACCCAAAGCACAGCTCCAAACTATGCAATAACTATTCAGGGATAAAGCAGTCAGCTGGTATTCTGTCTATAATGGAGTGGCCAGCACAGTCACCGGATCTCAACCCTATTGAGCTGTTGTGGGAGCAGCTTGACCGTATGGTACGTAAGAAGTGCCCATCAAGCCAATCCAACTTGTGGGAGGTGCTTCAGGAAGCATGGGGTGAAATCTCTTCAGATTACCTCAACAAATTGACTAGAATGCCAAAGGTCTGCAAGGCTGTAACTGCTGCAAATGGAGGATTCTTTGACGAAAGCAAAGTTTGAAGGACACTATTATTTATATAAAAAATCATTAACCTTGTCAGTGACTACATTTCCTATGCATTTTGCTATATTTCCTATTCAAACTAATTTCATGTATGTTTTCATGGAAAACAAGGACATTTCTAAGTGACCCCCAAACTTTTGAACAGTAGTGTATAACGGTATGATATGTGTATATACAGTGAGGGAAAAAAGTATTTGATCCCCTGCTGATTTTGTACATTTGCCCACTGACAAAGAAATGAGCAGTCTATAATTTTAATGATAGGTTAATTTGAACAGTGAGAGATAGAATAACAACAACAAAATCCAGAAAAACGCATGTCAAAAATTTTATAAATTGATTTGCATTTTAATGAGGGAAATACGTATTTGACCCCTCTGCAAAACATGACTTAGTACTTGGTGGCAAAACCCTTGTTGGCAATCACAGAGGTCAGATGTTTCTTGAAGTTGGCCACCAGGTTTGCACACATCTCAGGAGGGATTTTGTCCCACTCCTCTTTGCAGATCTTCTCCAAGTCATTAAGGTTTTGAGGCTGATGTTTGGCAACTCGAACCTTCAGCTCCCTCCACAGATTTTCTATGGGATTAAGGTCTGGAGACTGGCTAGGCCACTCCAGGACATTAATGTGCTTCTTCTTGAGCCACTCCTTTGTTGCCTTGGCCGTGTGTTTTGGGTCATTGTCATGCTGGAATACCCATCCACGACCCATTTTCAATGCCCTGGCTGAGGGAAGGAGGTTCTCACCCAAGATTTGACGGTACATGGCGCTGTCCATCGTCCCTTTGATGCGGTGAAGTTGTCCTGTCCCCTTAGCAGAAAAACACCCCCAAAGCATAATGTTTCCACCTCCATGTTTGACGGTGGGGTTGGTGTTCTTGGGGTCATAGGCAGCATTCCTCTTCCTCCAAACACGGCGAGTTGAGTTGATGCCAAAGAGCTCGATTTTGGTCTCATCTGACCACAACACTTTCACCCAGTTCTCCTCTGAATCATTCAGATGTTCATTGGCAAACTTCAGACGGGCATGTATATGTGCTTTCTTGAGCAGGGGGACTTTGTGGGCGCTGCAGGATTTCAGTCCTTCACGGCGTAGTGTGTTACCAATTGTTTTCTTGGTGACTATGGTCCCAGCTGCCTTGATCATTGACAAGATCCTCCCTTGTAGTTCTGGGCTGATTCCTCACCGTTCTCATGATCATTGCAACTCCACGAGGTGAGATCTTGCATGGAGCCCCAGGCCGAGGGAGATTGACAGTTATTTTGTGTTTCCTCCATTTGCGAATAATCGCACCAACTGTTGTCACCTTCTCACCAAGCTGCTTGGCGATGGTCTTGTAGCCCATTCCAGCCTTGTGTAGGTCTACAATCTTGTCCCTGACATCCTTGGAGAGCTCTTTGGTCTTGGCCATGGTGGAGAGTTTGGAATCTGATTGATTGATTGCTTCTGTGGACAGGTGTCTTTTATACAGGTAACAAGCTGAGATTAGGAGCACTCCCTTTATGAGTGTGCTCCTAATCTCAGCTCGTTACCTGTATAAAAGACACCTGGGAGCCAGAAATCTTTCTGATTGAGAGGGGGTCAAATGCTTATTTCCCTCATTAAAATGCAAATCAATTTATAACATTTTTGACATGCGTTTTCTGGATCTTTTTGTTGTTATTCTGTCTCTCACTGTTCAAATAAACCTACCATTAAAATTATAGACTGATCATTTCTTTGTCAGTGGGAAAATTTACAAAATCAGCAGGGGATCAAATACCTTTTTCCCTCATACAGTATCTCACAAAAGTGAGTACACCCCTCACATTTTTGTAAATATTTGAGTATATCTTTTCTGAAGAAATGACACTTTGTTACAATGTAAAGTAGTGAGTGTACAGCCTGTATAACAGTGTAAATTTGCTGTCCCCTCAAAATAACTCAACACAGCCATTAATGTCTAAACCGCTGGCAACAAAAGTGAGTACACCCCTAAGTGAAAATGTCCAAATTGGGCCCAAAGTGTCAATATTTTGTGTGGCCACCATCATTTTCCAGCACTGCCTTAACCCTCTTGGGCATGGAGTTCACCAGAGCTTCACAGGTTGCCACTGGAGTCCTCTTCCACTCCTCCATGACGACATCACGGAGCTGGTGGATGTTAGAGACCTTGCACTCCTCCACCTTCCGTTTGAGGATGCCCCACAGATATTCAATAGGGTTTAGGTCTTGAGACATGCTTGGCCAGTCCATCACCTTTACCCTCAGCTTCTTTAGCAAGGCAGTGGTCGTCTTGGAGGTGTGTTTGGGGTCGTTATCATGTTGGAATACTGCCCTGCGGCCCAGTCTCCGAAGGGAGGGGATCATGCTCTGCTTCAGTATGTCACAGTACATGTTGGCATTCATGGTTCCCTCAATGAATTGTAGCTCCCCAGTGCCGGCAGCACTCATGCAGCCCCAGACCATGACACTCCCACCACCATGCTTGACTGTAGGTAAGACACACTTGTCTTTGTACTCCTCACCTGGTTGCCGCCACACACGCTTGACACCATCTGAACCAAATAAGTTTATCTTGGTCTCATCAGACCACAGGACATGGTTCACGTAATCCATGTCCTTAGTCTGCTTGTCTTCAGCAAACTGTTTGCGGGCTTTCTTGTGCATCATCTTTAGAAGAGGCTTCCTTCTGGGACGACAGCCATGCAGACCAATTTGATGCAGTGTGCGGCGTATGGTCTGAGCACTGACAGGCTGACCCCCACCCCTTCAACCTCTGCAGCAATGCTGGCAGCACTCGTACGTCTATTTCCCAAAGACAACCTCTGGATATGACGCTGAGCACGTGCACTCAACTTCTTTGGTCGACCATGGCGAGGCCTGTTCTGAGTGGAACTTGTCCTGTTAAACCGCTGTATGGTCTTGGCCACCGTGCTGCAGCTCAGTTTCAGAGTCTTGGCAATCTTCTCATAGCCCAGGCCATCTTTATGTAGAGCAACAATTCTTTTTTTCAGATCCTCAGAGTTCTTTGCCATGAGTTGCCATGTTGAACTTCCAGTGACCAGTATGAGGGAGTGTGAGGGGATGACACCAAATGTAACACACCTACTCCCCATTCACACCTGAGACCTTGTAACACTAATGAGTCACATGACACCGGGGAGGGAAAATGGCTAATTGGGCCCAATTTGGACAGTTTCACTTAGGGGTGTACTCACTTTTGTTGCCAGCGGTTTAGACATTAATGGCTGTGTGTTGAGTTATTTTGAGGGGACAGCAAATTTACACTGTTATACAAGCTGTACCTCACTACTTTACATTGTAGCAAAGTGGCATTTCTTCAGTGTTGTCACATGAAAAGATATACTCAAATATTTACAAAAATGTGAGGGGTGTACTCACTTTTGTGAGATACTGTATAACGGTATGATTGTCAAATGCTTGCCTGCCGACAGTACTTAGCACCTCTGAACAGGGTTGTCACACAGCAATGACCTTGAAGTCGTCAGCCACTCAGCCTTGTTATAATTCTCCAAACCAGAAGGTGGCAGTAGCGTTGTTTGGCAATGCATATCTGTGCGTATTGCTTAACCAACAATGCAGTTTTTTAAAGAAAAAATGTAAAAGAAAAAAGTGTTAATTAAAGAAAAAGAAAAAGAAAATTGCTAAAGAGCAGCAGTAAAATAAAATAACAGTAGGGAGGCTATATACAGGGGGGTACCGGTACAGAGTCAATCAATCAATCAATCAATTTTATTTTATATAGCCCTTCTTACATCAGCTAATATCTCGAAGTGCTGTACAGAAACCCAGCCTAAAACCCCAAACAGCTAGTAATGCAGGTGTAGAAGCACGGTGGCTAGGAAAAACTCCCTAGAAAGGCAAAACCTAGGAAGAAACCTAGAGAGGAACCAGGCTATGAGGGGTGGCCAGTCCTCTTCTGGCTGTGCCGGGTGGAGATTATAACAGAACCATGCCAAGATGTTCAAAAATGTTCATAAGTGACAAGCATGGTCAAATAATAATCAGGAATAAATCTCAGTTGGCTTTTTCATAGCCGATCATTAGAGTTTAAAACAGCAGGTCTGGGACAGGTAGGGGTTCCATAACCGCAGGCAGAACAGTTTAAACTGGAATAGCAGCAAGGCCAGGCGGACTGGGGACAGCAAGGAGTCACCACGGCCGGTAGTCCCGGCGTATGGTCCTAGGGCTCAGGTCTCTCAGTTGGCTTTTCATAGCCGATCATTTAGAGTTGAAAACAGCAGGTCTGGGACAGGTAGGGGTTTCGTAGCCGCAGGCAGAACAGTTGAAACTGGAATAGCAGCAAGGCCAGGCGGACTGGGGACAGCAAGGTGTCATCATGCCCGGTAGTCCTGACGTATGGTCCTAGGGGCTCAGGTTCTCAGAGAGAAAGAGAGAACGAGAGAATTAGAGAGAGCATACTTAAATTCACACAGGACACTGGATAAGACAGGAGAAGTACTCCAGGTATAACCAACTAACCCCAGCCCCCGACACATAAACTACTGCAGCATAAATACTGGAGGCTGAGACAGGAGCGGTCCGGAGACACTGTGGCCCCATCCGAAGAAACCCCCGGACAGGGCCAAACAGGAAGGATATAACCCCACCCACTCCGCCAAAGCACAGCCCCCGCACCACTAGAGGGATATCCCCAACCACCAACTTACAATCCTGAGACAAGGCCGAGTATAGCCCACAGAGGTCTCCACCACAGCACAAACCAAGGGGGGGCGCCAACCCAGACAGGAAGATCACGTCAGTAACTCAACCCACTCAAGTGACGCACCCCTCCCAGGGACGGCATGAAAGAGCACCAGCAAGCCAGTGACTCAGCCCCTGCAACAGGGTTAGAGGCAGAGAACCCCAGTGGAGAGGGGAACCGGCCCGGCAGAGACAGCAAGGGCTGTTCGTTGCTCCAGCCTTTCCGTTCACCTTCACACTCCTGGGCCAGACTACACTCAATCATATGACCTACTGAAGAGATAAGTCTTCAGTAAAGACTTAAAGGTTGAGACCGAGTCTGCGTCTCTCACATGGGTAGGCAGACTGTTCCATAAAAATGGAGATCTATAGGAGAAAGCCCTGCCTCCCGCTGTTTGCTTAGAAATTCTAGGGACAATTAGGAGGCCTGCGTCTTGTGACCGTAGCGTACGTATTGGTATGTACGGCAGGACCAACTCGGAAAGATAGGTAGGAGCAAGCCCATGTAACGCTTTATAGGTTAACAGTAAAACCTTGAAATCAGCCCTTGCCTTAACAGGAAGCCAGTGTAGGGGAAGCTAGCACTGGAGTAATATGATCAAATTTCTTGGTTCTAGTCAGGATTCTATGCAGCCGTATTTAGCACTAACTGAAGTTTATTTAGTGCTTTATCCGGGTAGCCGGAAAATAGAGCATTGCAGTAGTCTAATCTAGAAGTAACAAATGCATGGATTAATTTTTTCTGCATCATTTTTGGACAGAAAATTTCTGATTTTTGCAATGTTACGTAGATGGAAAAAAGCTGTCCTTGAAACAGTCTTGATATGTTCGCCAAAGAGAGATCAGGGTCAAGAGTAACGCCTAGGTCCTTCACAGTTTTATTTGAGACGACTTTACAACCATCAAGATGAATTGTCAGATTTAACAGAAGATCTCTTTGTTTCTTGGGACCTAGTACAAGCATCTCTGTTTTGTCCGAGTTTAAAAGTAAAAAGTTTTCAGCCATCCACTTCCTTATGTCTGAAACACAGGCTTCTAGCGAGGGCAATTTTGGGGCTTCACCATGCTTCATTGAAATGTACAGCTGTGTGTCATCCGCATAGCAGTGAAAGTTAACATTATGTTTTCGAATAACATCCCCAAGAGGTAAAATATATAGTGAAAACAATAGTGGTCCTAAAACGGAACCTTGAGGAACACCGAAATGTACAGTTGATTTGTCGGAGGACAGACCATTCACAGAGACAAACTGATATCTTTCCGACAGGTAGGATCTAAACCAGGCCAGAACTTGTCCGTGTAGACCAATTTGGGTTTCCAGTCTCTCCAAAAGAATGTGGTGATCGATGGTGTCAAAGGCAGCACTAAGGTCTAGTAGCACGAGGACAGATGCAGAGCCTCGGTCTGACGCCATTAAAAGGTCATTTACCACCTTCACAAGTGCAGTCTCAGTGCTATGATGGGGTCTAAAACCAGACTGAAGCATTTCGTATACATTGTTTGTCTTCAGAAAGGCAGTGAGTTGCTGCGCAACAGCTTTTTCTAAAATTTTTGAGAGGAATGGAAGATTCGATATAGGCCGATAGTTTTTTATATTTTCCGGGTCAAGGTTTGGCTTTTTCAAGAGAGGCTTTATCACTGCCACTTTTAGTGAGTTTGGTACACATCCGGTGGATAGAGAGCTGTTTATTATGTTCAACATAGGAGGGCCAAGCACAGGAAGCAGCTCCTTCAGCAGTTTAGTAGGAATAGGATCCAGTATGCAGCTTGAAGGTTTAGAGGCCATGATTATTTTCATCATTGTGTCAAGAGATATAGTACTAAAACACTTAAGTGTCTCTCCCGATCCCAGGCCCTCGCAGAGTCTGTGCAGATCCAGGACAGCTAAGCCCTGGAGGAATACGCAGATTCAAAGAGGAGTCCGTAATTTGCTTTCTAATGGTCATGATCTTTCCTCAAAGAAGTTCATGAATTTATCACTGCTGAAGTGAAAACCATCCTCTCTTGGGGAATGCTGCTTTTTAGTTAGCTTTGCAACAGTATCAAAAAGAAATTTTGGATTGTTCTTATTTTCCTCGATTAATTTGGAAAAGTAGGATGATCGAGCAGCAGTGAGGGCTCTTCGGTACTGCACGGTACTGTCTTTCCAAGCTAGTCGGAAGACTTCCAGTTTGGTGTGGCGCCATTTCCGTTCCAATTTCCTGGAAGCTTGCTTCAAAGCTCGGGTATTTTCTGTATACCAGGGAGCTAGTTTCTTATGACAAATGTTTTTCGTTTTTAGGGGTGCAACTGCATCTAGGGTATTGCGCAAGGTTAAATTGAGTTCCTCAGTTAAGTGGTTAACTGATTTTTGTCCTCTGACGTCCTTGGGTAGGCAGAAGGAGTCTGGAAGGGCATCAATGAATTTTTGTGTTGTCTGAGAATTTATAGCACGACTTTTGATGCTCCTTGGTTGGGGTCTGAGCAGATTATTTGTTGCGATTGCAAACGTAATAAAATGGTGGTCCGATAGTCCAGGATTTTGTGGAAAAACATTAAGATCTACAACATTTATTCCATGGGACAAAACTAGGTCCAGAGTATGACTGTGGCAGTGAGTAGGTCCAGAGACATGTTGGACAAAACCCACTGAGTCGATAATGGCTCCGAAAGACTTTTGGAGTGGGTCTGTGGACTTCTCCATGTGAATATTAAAATCACCAAAAATTAGAATATGATCTGCTATGACTACAAGGTCTGATAGGAATTCAGGAAACTCAGAGAGGAACGCTGTATATGGCCCAGGAGGCCTGTAAACAGTAGCTATAAAAAGTGATTGAGTAGGCTGCATAGATTTCATGACTAGAAGCTCGAAAGATGAAAACGTCATTTTTTTTTGTAAATTGAAATTTGCTATCGTAAATGTTAGCAACACCTCCGCCTTTGCGGGATGCACGGGAATATGGTCACTAGTGTAACCAGGAGGTGAGGCCTCATTTAACACAGCAAATTCATCAGGCTTAAGCCATGTTTCAGTCAGGCCAATCACATCAAGATTATGATCAGTGATTAGTTCATTGACTATGACTGCCTTTGAAGTGAGGGATCTAACATTAAGTAACCCTATTTTGAGATGTGAGGTATCACGATCTCTTTCAATAATGGCAGGAATGGAGGAGGTCTTTATCCTAATAAGATTGCTAGGGGTGAACACCACCATGTTTAGTTTTGCCCAACCTAGGTCGAGGCACAGACACAGTCTCAATGGGTATGGCTGAGCTGACTACACTGACTATGCTATTGGCAGACTCCACTAAGCTGGCAGGTTGGCTAACAGCCTGCTGCCTGGCCTGCACCCTATTTCACTGTGGGGCTAGAGGAGTTAGAGCCCTATCTATGTTGGTAGATAAGAGGAGAGCACCCCTCCAGTTAGGATGGAGTCCGTCACTCCTCAGCAGGTCAGGCTTGATCCTGTTTGTGGGTGAGTCCCAGAAAGAGGGCCAATTATCCACAAATGTTATCTTTTGGGAGGGGCAGAAAACAGTTTTCAACCAGCGATTGAGTGCTGAGACTCTGCTGTAGAGCTCGTCACTTCCCCTAACTGGGAGGGGGCCAGAGACAATTACTCGATGCCGACACATCTTTCTAGCTGATTTACACGCTGAAGCTATGTTGCACTTGGTGATCTCTGACTGTTTCATCCTAACATCGTTGGTGCCGACGTGGATAACAATATCTCTATACTCTCTACACTCGCCAGTTTTAGCTTTAGCCAGCACCATCTTTAGATTAGCCTTAACGTCGGTAGCCCTGCCCCTGGTAAACAGTGTATGATCGCTGGGTGATTCGTTTAAGTCTAATACTGCGGGTAATGGAGTCGCCAATGACTAGGGTTTTCAATTTGTCAGAGCTAATGGTGGGAGCCTTCGGAGTCTCAGACCCCGTAACGGGAGGAGTAGAGACTAGAGAAGACTCAGACTCAGACTCCGACTCGCTACATAATGGGGAAAACCGGTTGAAGGTTTCTGTCGGCTGAATGAGCGACACCGGTTGAGCATTCCAACAGTATTTCCCTCCAGAAGCCATGAGAAAGTTGTCCGGCTGCGGGGACTGTGCGGGGGATTTATACTAACATTACTGTCTGTACTTACTGGTGGCACAGACGCTGTTTCTTCCTTTCCTACACTGATATTACCCTTGCCTAACGATTGCGTCTGAAGCTGGGCTTGTAGCACAGCTATTCTCGCCGTAAGGCGAGAATTCTCCTGTATATTATGAGTACAGCGACTGCAATTAGAAGACATCATGTTAATGTTACTACTTAGCTTCGGCTGTTGAAGATGTTGATGAACCATGTCCAGATAAAGCGTCCGGAGTGAAAAAGTTGAATAAGGGAAAAAAGTTGCGATGGAAAAAAGGAAAATAACGTAAAGTTGGCAGCTAAAACGCACAGGAAAAAGACTCTTCTGACTCTTCTGTCTCGGGATAAACGTCCGGGGTGAAAAAGTTTAACGAAAAAAGATGAGTGAGGACAAAACTAAAAAGTTGGTAAATTTGTTGAACACAGAGATTGATTAAACGTTTATTAAAAGTAAAACGTGAAAAGTTTGTTAGGTAGCCAAGTAGGGGGCACCGGCTAGTCGAGGTAATTGAGGTCATATGTACATGTGGGTAGAGTAAAAGTGACTATGCATAAATAGTAAACAGAGTAGCAGCAGTGTAAAAGAGGGGTGGGTTGGGGGGGCAGTGCAAATAGTCAGGGTAGCCATGATTAGCTGTTCAGGAGTCTTATGGCTTGGGGGTAGAAGCTTTTGAGAAGCCTTTTGGACCTAGACTTGGCGCTCCGGTACCGCTTGCCGTGTGGTAGCAGAGAGAACAGTCTATGATTAGGGTGGCTTGAGTCTTTGACAATTTGTAGGGCCTTCCTCTGACACCGCCTTGTATAGAGGTCCTGGATGGCAGGAAGCTTGGCCCCAGGGATGTACTGGGCCGTAGACACTACCCTCTGTAGTGCCTTGCGGTCGGAGGCCGAGCAGTTGCCATACCAGGCGGTGATGCAACCAGTCAGGATGCTCTGTTGGTGCAGCTGTAGAACTTTTTGAGGATCTGAGGACCCATGCCAAATCTTTTCAGTCTCCTGAGGGGGAATAGGTTTTGTCGTGCCCTCTTCACAACTGTCTTTGTGTGTTTGGACCATGATAGTTCGTTGGTGATGTGGACACCAAGGAACTTGAAGCTCTCAACCTGTTCCACTACAGCCCCGTCGATGAGAATGGGGGCGTGCTCAGTCCTCTTTTTTTTCCTGTAGTCCACAATCATCTCCTTTGTTTTGATCACGTTGAGGGAGAGGTTGTTATCCTGGCACCACATGGCCAGGTCTCTGACCTCCTCCCTATAGGCTGTCTCATCGTTGTCGGTGATCAGGCCTACCACTGTTGTGTCGTCTGCAAACTTAATGATGGTGTTGAAGCCGTGCCTGGCCATGCAGTCATGGGTGAACAGGGAGTACAGGAGGGGACTGAGCACGCACCCCTGAGGGGCCCCCGTGTTGAGGATCTGCATGGCAGATGTGTTGTTACCTACCCTTACCACCTGGGGGCGGCCCGTCAGGAAGTCCAGGATCCAGTTGCAGAGGGAGGTGTTTAGTCCCAGGATCCTTAGCTTAGTAATGAGCTTTGAGGGCACTATGGTGTTGAACGCTGAGCTGTAGTCAATGAATAGCATTCTCACGTAGGTGTTCCTCTTGTCCAGGTGGGAAAGGGCAGTGTGGAGTTTAATAGAGATTGCATCATCTTTGGATCTGTTTGGGCAGTATGCAAATTGGTGTGGGTCTAGGGTTTCTGAGATAATGGTGTTGATGTGAGCCATGACCAGCCTTTCAAAGCACTTCATGGCTACAGACGTGAGTGCTACGGGTCGGTAGTCATTTAGGCAGGTTATCTTAGTGTCCTTGGGCACGGGGACTATGGTGGTCTGCTTGAAACATGTTGGTATTACAGACTCAGTCAGGGACATGTTGAAAATGTCAGTGAAGACACTTGCCAGTTGGTCAGCACATGCTCGGAGTACACGTCCTGGTAATCCGTCTGGCCCTGCAACCTTGTGAATGTTGACCTGCTTAAAAGTCTTACTCACATCGGCTACGGAGAGCGTGGTCGCATAGTCATCCGGAACAGCTGATGCTCTCATGCATGCTTCAGTGTTGCTTGCCTCGAAGCAAGCATAGAAGTGATTTAGCTCGTCTGATAGGCTTGTGTCACTGTGCAGTTTGCGGCTATGCTTCCCTTTTGAAGTCTGTAATAGTTTTCAAGCCCTGCCACATCCGACGAGCGTCAGAGCCGGTTTAGTACGATTCAATCTTAGTCCTGTATTGACTCTTAGCCTGTTTGATGGTTCGTCGGAGGGCATAGCGGGATTTCTTATAAGCTTACTTAGCAAGGTGACGAAGAAACATTTTAATTCACTCTCCATAGTCCCTGACTGCCAGTGCCAGCCCATATCCAAATGTTTAGCTAGCTAACTAACGTTAGCATATTCGCTAGCTAGCACAACATAGCTAGCTAAGGACACTGCACTAACTCGGCAGCTAACACAGGCAGCTGTTTCATGGAAACCAGCTAATCTATTGTGATTTAATTATAATGTCAATACTAGTGGTTAGCTAGCTTGGAGGAAGTATTGAGTGTTGTGTGCATTGTGTCTGTGCACTTAGCTAGCTACCATCCCATAGCCTACATTGCATATCAAGTGTGATTAGCTCGTCCGTACAGAGAAAATGCACTCTTTTTTGGTTCTTTTTTTTGTCTCCCCACGTGGGGGTTCGTGCTCTCTGATTGGCTCAAAGTTACGTTTTTGGCCGCTGACGAGCATTGGTATTTTACAAGTAGAATCGGTAGGTTTGTCGCTACCAGGTTCCGCTTTTGTTCTAGCAAGAGAAGGAACGGTATGCATTTATCGGCAGTCTATCGGCAGGGATATTCTCAGTGGGTTTCATTCTTTACAAGTAACATTTTTTATAACTGTGCACCAGTGTCATTTTGCACATTAGTTGTTCACATTAAGGTGATAAATTAAACATTAAAAAAAATATATGTGTAACGTGTAATTAAAAGTATAACATTATTCAGTTGGAAAATGAACATCAACATTTGCAAAAGCTAAATATGAGGAACAACATATTATAAATAAAAACTTCAGCTGCACAAAAGGATGCTGGGTAATATGCGCAAATAAAATTCACATACATACTTTGTTGAAAGTATACTTAAATATATTTTGTCGACATTCAAGTTAAATATGTCCACCAGCGATGTTTGAACTTTTCCTGTTGAATAGCAATATCCCAAGTATAAATACAGTAAAGTACACACACTAAAGCGTAAAAACATATGTTTTGAGCAAAACAGTGTTTTTTTAGACAACTGCAAACTTCAAGGAGTTGGTCTGATAGGAATCTGTGATGTCATCGGTCTCTCCCCCTTGCTTGAGGAGCAATAGAGAACTTGAGCCACGTAATGACATACCTGGACCACCTATTGAGATGTACCTTTTGTTAAGTAAATCAGGTGTTAAATGAGCTGGAGGCTCCTTTTCAGTGCATTTTAAATGAATATACTGAATTACATTTAAAGTGTATGAAATTGATTACACCTTTTAATAAGTGTGTTTCAGTGTAATGATAGTGAACTATAGTCTACTAAAAGACTGAAAAACAATGAATTTAAAAAACACTTTTCAGTGTAATAGTAGTATATGTATAGTATATTTCAGATATACTACACAAGTACATCTCGTATTTGACGTATATTATATGAATTTGTAGTATATTTAAGTATACTTCAGTATACTTGTCATTTATTAAATGTGGTCCTCTGTAGCTCAATTGGTAGAGCATGGCGCTTGTAACGCCAGGGTAGTGGGTTCGATCCCCGGGACCACCCATACGTAAAAATGTATGCACACATAACTGTAAGTCGCTTTGGATAAAAGCGTCTGCTAAATGGCATATTATTATTATTATTATTATTATTATTATTATTATTATTGTCTAGATGAGTGTACAGTGGGGAAAAAAAGTATTTAGTCAGCCACCAATTGTGCAAGTTCTCCCACTTAAAAAGATGAGAGAGGCCTGTAATTTTCATCATAGGTACAAGTCAACTAGGACAGACAAAATGAGGAAAAAAAAAACAGAAAATCACATTGTAGGATTTTTTATGAATTTATTTGCAAATGATGGTGGAAAATAAGTATTTGGTCAATAACAAAAGTTTCTCAATACTTTGTTATATACCCTTTGTTGGCAATGACACAGGTCAAACGTTTTCTGTAAGTCTTCACAAGGTTGTCACACACTGTTGCTGGTATTTTTGGCCCATTCCTCCATGCAGATCTCCTCTAGAGCAGTGATGTTTTGGGGCTGTCGCTGGGCAACACAGACTTTCAACTCCCTCCAAAGATTTTCTATGGGGTTGAGATCTGGAGACTGGCTAGGCCACTCCAGGACCTTGAAATGCTTCGATCTGCAAGCCACTCCTTCGTTGCCCGGGCGGTGTGTTTGGGATCATTGTCATGCTGAAAGACCCAGCCATGTTTCATCTTCAATGCCCTTGCTGACGGAAGGAGGTTTTCACTCAAAATCTCTCGATACATGGCCCCATTCATTCTTTCCTTTACACGGATCAGTCGTCCTGGTCCCTTTGCAGAAAAACAGCCCCAAAGCATGATGTTTCCACCCCCATGCTTCACAGTAGGTATGGTGTTCTTTGGATGCAACTCAGCATTCTTTGTCCTCCAAACACGACGAGTTGAGTTTTTACCAAAAAGTTCTATTTTGGTTTCATATGACATTCTCCCAATCCTCTTCTGGATCATCCAAATGCACTCTAGCAAACTTCAGA